>NC_085088.1:8632984-8890484 GCF_963422355.1 Corticium candelabrum | reverse complement strand
CATCCGGGACAGTGTCTAGAGTAAGCTTGGTGAAAAATGGGCAGATGCTGTTCGAAATCAAATTCCAAAAAAGATGGGTACGGTGCAACTACTTCCGAGTAAGATGTGATCATCTTGTGTCTCTTGTGTTTCTTACAAGTCTAATTTCACGTGCAAACTAGAGAACTGCCTCGTATTAGCGATATGGCAACTGGCACGAGCAACCTCGTACAGCCGCAAGGCGTAGCCACTGAAGTTGCAAATGCTGAAACTGGCGACTCTCACTTACCAATTGCAATACATCTAGAGCCGGAAGATAATTTGAAACGTGTGCTAACCGAGTTAGATTGTCTGATACGTAAACTAACCCGTCGTGTGACTGACGAGCCAGACTTGCCAATCTCTGAAATAAAAATGGAAACTACAGAATTGTCAACTATACTGTCACGTCTTTCAAAACGTGTACGTCAATTGGCCGACATTTCTACCTGCAATGAGATTGCTAGGGAAAGTAAGTTGGACAGTGACGGGGATGTGCATGTTGCAAGCTCAGTGTCTACAGATGACTTACTAGGACTGTCTTCCGTCGTTGTCAACGTTGAAAGGTAATAGATATTCTTGTGCAATATCCGGACGCTGTTAAAATCAAGCGTTCATCTTTCTTATTTGTATTCTATCTATTCTTGTACCACATTGCCGCTAAATATTTTGAACTTGTCATTTTTGTTGCTATTGTTTTTTAGCAATCCTTGCATTCTAGTAAGCATTTTAAAATTTAATTGAAAGTGCACATTTTACGATGGTAAAGAGCCAGTAAAAAGAGCCAGCTGGTGTACTGTATTTGTCATCACTAAAACTACGTTACATTATACATGATCTGCTATTTCTGTCAACTGTTTGAATCGTCTTCAGTGCATGTGTCCTCATTGCAGCACAAGATGATTGTTGGTCTTCCATTAGTGTATATGTTTAACACATTGCAATTGCAATACAAGATACAGGATTGTAATTGCAACACAGGGGATCAAGGCTACAAAAACATTTATGAATCTACTAACATTTGAGGCTAGAAACATTGTGGCAGTAATATGGTATATTTTATTAATCCTTAGTCTACATGCAGCATAATGGTTATATACATTTAGTACTCTTTCAGTCTGTGTGTCTGCTTGTCTTTGTGTCTTCTTGTCTGTGAGCTCTTTCACAGACAGGGTTGACTCGGGTTAACTTGGGTTTGGCTAACTCGGGTTAACTTGGGTTTGGCTAACTCGGGTAGAGTTATGACAACCCTACTCCACCCAACTTGCATTCATAGGTCTGACACAGGCAAGTAGATGCAGGAGATCTACGGTAGAGTGCATACATTGATTGCTTGAAGTTTCTTCTTGAGAATAGAAAGCAATAATGGCGATAGCGGAACACGAGAAGGAGAAGCTATTTTAAGTTGGCGCAATCGATTGCTAGGGCGTTTCTTTGCATATAAGGGCAAGTCTCCGCTTAACTCCACTCTAATTAGCCCACTTTTGGCGCCGGGTTATCTTAACCCTTAACTTAACTCCAGTCTTAACCCGGGTTTAGTGAACTTGCGTTCACACAAAGTTCACATGACTGGGTAATAGGAACCCAAAGTTCACCTGATTTAACTCAAGTTAACTGTCTGTGTGAAAGTGCTCTGTTATTCTGTTCGTGCATGCTGTGTGACTCATCTGGTTGCTAAAGCTTTTAATTTAAACATGCCATATTTCCATGAATAGTGCCCATGGGGAACTATTTTTAGTTAGTGGGGCATTATTTGAGCATGGGGCACAATTCGAGCATGGGGCATTATTTTGCAAGCATAGAGACTGTCCTTTGCATACCATCACACTACACAAACAAAGTACCCAATCTAATCTTTTACAGTACCCCCTGGCTACTTTCACTGTCACTTGAGTTGTATTCCTGGTGTGTCGCATACGTTGAATTTTCATCATCACTCAGGGGTTTTATCTGGATGTTCCTTTTGTCACAACTGTACACATTGCTAGACGTGCATGCATATAACTGGGTTTGAATCTACCCTAGTGAGGCAATAGTTGAGTATGGGGCATTATTAATTTGTATAGGCTCACCATTGGCATTATTTGAGCATGGGGCACTATTTGTGGAAACACGGTAGATAGGCTTTATATCACAGGAGGTGTTTGATTTTAGAAAGCTTTGTTTGAGAGAAAGGCTTGAGTGTTGTTTTAATCAATGTAGTCACAAATGTGGATATGCATTGGTGTGATATAAACGACTCATGAGCCATTTGAATTTGTCTTTAAAGTGACGACTTTCAACATCTTTGTCAAGATGCAAACAAAGTAAAAGCAGTTATTATTCAATGAAAGCACTTGTGGTGCAAGCCTTTTCGTCACACACACACACACACACACACACACACACACACACACACACACACACACACACACACACACACACTGGCAAAAAATGGCAAATGGATAAGGATCTGCTGTTAAAACAGAGTCGAGACAGGCAATTGTGTGTGAGTTTCTTGCCCAAGGAAGTTATGCCATAGCTCGTCATCACTGTGACTTGAACTTGCAACCCTGCAAGGTCCCGGATGTTTCCATTCTCCAAATGCACCCTCTAACCAATTGAGCCACACACACATACACACACACACACACACACACACACACACACACACACACACACACACACACACACACACACACACACACACACACACACTAAAACTAAACCTTTAACATCAGGAGCTGCCAATTTCGTGGTCAGCTAACAGCTGGGCTTCTGTGTGCTGCTCAGGAGAACTCTGAGTCTGTGCTAGCAATCTCTTGGAGCAGGGCCAGGTAAGTTACTTGCTTGCAGGAGCACCGGCTTGTGAAGCCAACTGTGGTGTCAGCACCCGAAGTCTCAACTGGACCCCAATGGCTGATGTTACAACATCACAGCCGATGGCTGCTCACGGCCCAAGTGAAAGACCAGGTACTCATTTATACTCTTGAGTCAAGAGGAGAGATTGTGTGTAAGTTTCTTGCCTAAGGAATTTATGCCATATCTTGCCATCACTGACTTGAACTGGCAACCCTGCCAGGTCTCGGATGTACTCACTCCATAGGATGACTCTAACCAATTGAGTTAAAGCACCACACACACACACACACACACACACACACACACACACACACACACACACACACACACACACACACACACACACTTGACAAGCATGCTTAGAGTATCTAGGATCTCAGTTTAGAATATTTGAGATTTCTTGCAGGAGTATTCAAGGCGAGAAAACTGTCATAACATGAGTACTTTAGGCCGTTTTATACCAAGAAAACACAATCAAACTGTCTAGGTTAACCCCAACAAACTTGTCGTCATCATTGTCATAGTCATTATCATTATCAGAATCTTCTGACAGTACTAGATCATTCGTCATAATTAACCTGGTTTTGTCCAGGCTGCTCTGTCTTTTATTTTCACCTTTTAACCACATGTGATACACTCAGTTTTAGATGCTTACCTTTATCCTGTAACCAACCTCTTTCTTTGTTTTACTTGGTTGTACATGAGGTATAGAGATGACTTTATGCATGGGCTGTTGTGTGCATTTTTACAAATTTGGGACTAAAAACTTTGTGTTTGTTAAGTCACCTGTGGGTGTTCATTTGGAGAGGCTTTATATAGTCATTTATGTAGCATGGAGAAAGTATATCAAGCTATGCCAAATCCATGCAAGAATGGTCATAGTCACATCGACTGACTGAATGACGAAGACGACAACGACAGACAGACAGCCAGACAGGCATTATATCTACTCAATTTCACATGCACTAAATTGGACAAATCTACCATGTGCTTGTAAGTATGCCATTTTTAAATATATAATTTAGAAATTTGGTGGTGGAAAGCTTCACCATTTGAAACTAAGAGCCTTTTGTGGCACTCTAATTAATTTAGCGATTTGGTGAAGAGTTTTTTTTAGAACCAATAGTTGTTTCGTGGCACCTTGATGTAGTGAGTTGGTGAATAGAATTTGGCAAAGTAGTGCTAAGCATGCTCAGCACGGGCTAAACCTATAGAGAATGGCCATCTTCAGGGTTTGTGTGCAGACTGACACTTGTCCACTTTTACCGCTAGTATGCTTTTGATGTGGCTTAATAATGAATAAATAGTAGGGTTATGTGGCTCAATTAGGTTGATGTGGCTTAATAATAAATGAATATTAGGTACATCGCCGTGTGGTTGCATGGTGTCAGGAGCTTGCTTTGCTGTTCATAATTCTAATTTGTAGTGTCTTTCCACCAGAATCACTATAAGTGCACCTGTACTGGTTCACTTATTGATGCCTTGAAATATTAATGTTAAATGTAAATCACGTGATACATAAAATATTTAGTGGCATTTTAATTTTATTATATTAGCATTGCATGTATTACTGAATGCAATGAATTTATAAAGTGCCATTGATGTTACTAGCTTTACAATACACTCAAACCTCCCTTATCCGGGCAATATGTGACCTGGGAGTGCCCGTATTTCAGAATGTCCGGATAAAAGAAAGAGGTAACGCGCGTTAGCTTTGGAGTCCCAGACCACCTTAATGTACATGTCCAATGTACTGTACTCTAATTCTGTCATGTACTAAGTGTCATTACGATAGGAAGATGCGTGTACACTCTTGTACTCCTCTTTCTAAGAGGAGCAAGACAACTGCCACAACAATTACGAAATGTTGAACTAAGGTTCAGTATGTGGGGAAAACGACCCAATTCTAGTCATAATTCTCCGCTTCTTAGCATATTCTTCTGGTGCTTCGGCAGCAAACACGTGGTCTTTGATTTTATCACGATGTTTCCACGCGTCCGCCACAGTAGACAGTAGACTTCGGAATTCCGAAGATTTCCGAGGCGTGTCTCTGTGACTGACCTTTGCTGATTTCATCAATGACCTTGAGCTTCGTTTCAAGACTGATGCAGGCGCGCTTTCTTTTCTTTGAAGCCATACTCCCACGCACTGGCGCGTGAATGCGACTGAACATACGGGAGTTTGTTGTTTACGCAGTGTGTAACCTCGGAGCCCCAAGACATATATGCGCAGGGTTTCCGAGGGTGCAAAGGTGCTCGGTCTAGGGAGGTGCCCGGATCTCGGAGGTCCGGATAAGGGAGGTTTGAGTGTATATAGTAATTATGGCTGTTGCAGGACTGAGCAAAACCACAATTCAGTTAATTCATCAGGAAAGGTTTCTTCAACTTCTCCTGTGGATGCTACAACGGAACACTACATTCATAAAGAGGATACAGACACGTTGACAATCAAGCAACTTGAAGAAAAGGTGGCTAACCTTGCTACTGAAAATTCTTATCTACAAAACAAAATTCAAGAAAGGTCTGCCTTATGAGTTAGAGATGCTTATCACAAAAGTGTATGTATTATATGCATAATTAAAGAGCGAAATATTATGGGAAATTTTGATGATATTATCTATCAAAGAAAAAAAGCAATGATTATTTATGGTTTTGGTTGTCTGTTCTATTTAAATTTAGTTTTGGCAGGCACTCTTATTTTGTAATTTGATTAAATATGCTCCGAATTTTGGGCTATTTGCCATAAATTTTAGGTTTTTTTTATTCTTTTGTTGTCAAGTGCCTGAAGTAATACACTATTACAGGAAGACTCACATCACACAAGGATTCTTAGAAACAACAACTACTAAGATGTTGAAATGTTGATTGAGAACTTTTTCTCGATTTTGCAAAATTGTTGCAGCAGAGGAAGGTTTAAAGCAGTAGAAATAATAGTGTCTAAACCATGGAATAGTTCAAGGATATACTAAATGCGTGTGTGTACAAATGGTGTAATCCTGTCTAGATATGAGTCATTCCATACATACATTTTGATCTGTTGCGATGCCTGATCTTGGCCAGTTGTGGTTTGTCATGAACTTCAGTTGGTCACTTAATGACTTGTAACTGTAAAGTTTTATCTTCCATATAAGAAGTAAACAGAGTATCCTTGTTGTCTGTGTGTGTGTGTGTGTGTGTGTGCGCGCACACGTGTCATCGCGGTGTGGTTGGCCCTTGAGTGGGTTCTTCCATCCTAGGCAGAAGCAAGTTTGCCCAAAGAAGAGCAAAGGGAATTTGGTCACTGGTGCACAAGGTCTGGGAGGTAGGCTGTGTACCACAGGATTGGTGAGATACTGTATTGGTTCCAAAGAAGGGTGATCTATCACGGTGTGATAATTGATGAAGTATTGCTTTGCTTGACGTTGCGGGCAAAGTAGTTAGCCTCGGCCTCCCAGACCCGTGTAGCGCCGATTTAAAATCGAGGATGATTATAGGATGATTTTGAATCGGCGCTACACGGGTCTGGGAGGCCGAGGCTACAAAGTAGTTGGGAGAGTCATCCAGAACCAATGGCAACAGTTAGCAGAGTGTGTACTCGGAGATTCACAATGTAGCTTCAGGCAGAAATGCTCGTGCACTGATCAGGTCTTCATTGTGAGGCAAATTATTGAAAAGATATATGAACATAGAACATCTGGTGTCCTTGTTTTTCTAGACTTGAGAAAACCCTATGATTATGTCCCACGGGAAGCTCTGTGGATTGGCCTGAAAGTGCTTGGTGTGCCAACTTATTGTTAAACTCATTTTATCTTTTCACCAGTTTATGTTTGCCCGAGTGCATGTTGACGGCAGTCACACTGCGCAGTTTGCTGTAACAAATGGTCTCCATCAGGGTTGCACAATGGTGCCAGTTGTATTTAATTTGTATTTTCCTTGTCTTGGAAAGTGGCTCAATGAGATGGCCAAATCATGTCCCGATGGCGAGTTCAGTTTCATTTCAATGTGAATGGCAACCTATTCAATTGCCCTCGAACAAAACACTAGTTAACTTCTGTGACAGACATTGAGTTTGCTGATGATGCTGTACTTGTAACACCTCATTGCTTCTCACAGTTGACCCTTGAGACATTCAACACTGTTGCATCTTTATTTGGACTGACAACAAGTTTCATCAAGACGAAAGTGGTTGGTTGTGGAGTAAACCTCTCGGAAACAGAATGTCAACCACTTGTTGTTTCTGGACAGACTGTGGAGCATGTAAAGTTTTGTTTATTTGGATAACTTGCTGTGACCAGATGCAAGGATAGGCCCTGAAGTTGACTGCCGGCTTGCTGGTGCATCACACATCACAAACTCAAATCTTCGCCGGCAATGGGGTGACATCAGTCTTCTCTCGGACGTTCTTTGCAAGCATCGTCTTCAGTGGCTTGGACACATTGCACACATGCCCCCGGACTGTTTTCCTAAAAAAGTTCTGTTGGCTGGCTGCCACAAACTACTGGTCCTTGCTTATGGTAGAAAGATCGTGTGAATGGCAATCTGCAAAGGTTGCGGGTAGGCAACTGGTTTGGGCTAGGAAGCATGGCGGGAGGTGTGCACTACACTTTCAGACTCATTGGTTTCACATCCATTAAGCATCACTTTCGGTCAATGCCAATGGTATTTTAAGAGCTGCTCCGGTCTGGCTCGCCACAAATACATTGTGACTCGCCAGCTTCCTGTTCATGAACAGCCTGGTACACGACAATACTTGGTATGCCAGAGATGGAGGTTTAGCTGTGCACAAGTGTGCCTGCTGATCAGCCACAGCCGACACCAACTCAAGCAGTGTTGTCAGAACCAGCCCCAGATCTAGACACCTCAACTGAGCGTCCAGCTTTGGCTAACATGGCTTGCTGCTTGTTCCGCTGTGGGCAATGTTTGTGCTGCTTCAAGTCCAGACCTGGTTTTAGATGCCACAACTGTCATCGTGGGCACTGCATAACTGTAGACAGAAGCTCTTTCCAGCATGTATGTAATGACTGCAATCGACGGTTTTGTTGGCCTCAAGACTTGAAACACCACTGCTGTTCCTCTACTGTTCGTCTACAAGCGAGGGAAAATCAAACTTCCTTGCTCCCCCCTTTGATGAGGGCGGCGTGACCAGATAAACTGACAGCTGTACATATGCCATGTTTTAGTTTGTTGTTTTGTTTGTCGACAAGATACTAAAAATGTGTGGATGGATATTGATGAAATTTGACAGGACCATAAACTTTGATAGAGGAACAATCGATTAGTTTTGGGATTAATCCGAATCAGAGTTCCTTTCGAGGGGTCTGCTTTGCTTAGAACTCTTTGACAAGAAAGTAAAGTCACTTTTGATTTCACTTCTGTGCACTCATTGTCGTGGAGCTCCTTTTGAATAGGATTGCTGAGATATACCATGAATGATATAGTTAGTCTCGATGATACAGTGAGTCTTTGAGCTTCTCATGTGGATGGATTTCTAAAAATTTGGCAGGATGATAGAACTTGATAGACGAACAATCGATTAGTTTTGGGGATTAATCCGACGTCATAAGCTTTTCAAATAGTTGCCATGGAAACAATTGTTAATACCATTACCCTATATCTGTGCATTTAACGGCAGGGCTCGTATTCAGGGGTTTCCCTATAGCGCGGCGCTGAGGCGCTGCGCCGCGCTGTGGTGATGGCGCTATGGTGATGACTGTATCTCAAATGGTGTGATGACTGTATCTCAAATGATGGTTGATAGGGAATGCCAAAAGTTACTTGACGGCACAGCACGTAATTTTATCTGCCCAAAGCGTAATTACTTGAAGGCAGAGCAGCATCCAATTGTCTACAGGGTTACAAGTCTGTCGCGCTGCGTAGACCTGATGTTAGTCCCAGCTCACCACACCCACAGCTTTGTAATTGGCATTTCCTCAACGCGATCTTGTATACATAATCCTGTAGATAACTAGGTGCTTGCCGTCAAGTAGATTTGGGCAGATAATTACGTGTTGTGTAGTCAAGTAACTTTTGCTTTCATTGTCAATTCTCATTTGAGGTAACTGTTTACTGTGTGTGAGGTCTTTATCATTCTTGTTTAGTGTACCCTAACAGATCGATTTACAGAGTGTAACCACTCAACTAGAATAACAATATAAATTTCACAGTATTTACTCACAGGACTACTAAATAGTATGCATAGTAAGCTGTACAAGTTCAGTTAGATGTCAGCTAACATTACCTGTAGTCTATATGATCTAACAGTTGTGTTGATGATAAAAGACAGTAATGCATATCACCTTGACCTAGTGACTATCCATGTGGCATGTGTTTCTACCACGCTATCATGACATTTATGTCAGTGGCTACACCAATAAGTCTGACAATCATTAATTAATTAAAGTTACTTCTGTTTAAGATAAGATCTTGGTGGCTAATTAATATTAATAAAATGCCACGCTGTTATTAATTCCTGGGGAAACCCCTGGTATTAGAACATTTCCGTACAATGTGCCTTCATACATTGTGGTTAGGGAATAGGATAGAGGCCGTGGAATTTCCTGGAGGATTGCAGACAAAGGAAGTCATCACTGATAGTTACAGTTGACGAAAGTTTGCAGCATGTGTAACTGATGTATTAGATCAATTCCTAGTGACAATTTATCTGTGGAGGAAGCAACTATATCAGAATCATAAGTATGGCCATCAGTGATGTTTGCCTTTGTCTGCAATATCCTCCAGGGAATATCATATTCTCTTACCACACTGTACAAAAGGCACATAGTACTAATAAGAGCCCTGCCGTTAAATGCACGGAAATACAGTATAAGGTAACTGAGCTACCTTAGCAGAAGTTTGCCCTTTCAGATTGATGTCTAGTTTTGTTTATACAATTATTGTAAGTCACAGATCGTTAGCCATCGCCATGAAATCTTTTGGTGAATTGTAGCTTTGGTTTGTCAGGTAGTCTTAGGCACACTTATGGCAATCTATTAATAAAGGAGAATGTAGCAACTTCCAATTGTAACTATATACTCCTTTTGCTTGAAGAGAAACGATAGAGTGTGAGCAGGGTGGATTATTTTCGGGACATTGATGAATAGAAATACAGGAATTTACCACTGAAACTTCAAACTTCTGATCCTCAGAGGTACCAGGAAGGTAGCCAATATACATGAACCGATTCTGCAGCGACTGTTGCATAATGGCACAAAAATCACTCATGCAGATTGATCATCTGTTTCTTAAACATTTAACTTATTTTTTAATTTTCAGCTTGACTTTAGTGCTCAATAGATCTGAGGACAAGTTGATGCATGAAAACCAGTCCAATGTTTAGATGTCAAGATAGGATGGCATATGAAAGGGAGTACGTACCCATAATGAATTACTAGTAAATGAAGCTGTGTTGACACCGTTGCTTCAGAGCTACGAGTGTGTGTGTGTGTGTGTGTGTGTGTGTGTGTGTGTGTGTGTGTGTGTGTGTGTGAGTGTGTAGTTGTGCATGTGTGCGTGTGTTGTTGTGTGCATGTCCGTGTGTGTGTGTGTGTGTGTGTGTGTGTGTGTGTGTGTGTGTGTGTGTCTGTGTGTCTGTGTCTGTGTGGCGTGGTGTGTGTGTGTCTGTGTGTCTGTGTGTGTATTTACTTATTGTGAATATCAATGTAAATTTTGTTAATTTTTGTCTATTTATTGTCATTATCATTAATTAATCATTAGCTTGTTGCTAGAATGTATAATTCTTTAAAAACCCAGGGATGCGTCGATGTGATTAAAGATAATTAACTAAATATCATCAATGTCCCATACTACACTTCGAATTCAGTACATGAACATGCGTGACAGCTGCGTCTCTTGCAGGGAGTGGGCTTGTTATCCACGTTATTTCTCAATTCTGCATGTAACTCTCTTGCTTGCATTACTTGAGATAGACATGATTGTCATCTTTCGTTGAGCCGTTGCTATCAACTTTTTTGTTCTGTTAAAATTATTCGTTGTAGCTAGAGATCGATGTACGTGCACAGGAAATACTGTGAAGCGACATGTATGTCTAGCAACTAGATCCAGAAGAAAGCATGCAGTGCAACGTTTCCTACGAATCTTTCTTGCAAGACAACGTTGATTGTTCATCATCAGTCCTACTTACTTACACCTGTAAATATGTTCTTGCACAGAGCGGGCTTGTTATCCACGTTATTTCTCCATTCTGTAGGGCTCAATCTTGCATCACTTGCAGTTAACTACTGAGGTGGACGAGATTATCATGCTTTCGTTGAGCCATACATTGCTAGCATCTTTTGTTCTGATGATAATTCGTCGTAGCTAGATACAGATTGATCTTGTACGTCTCCTAGAAATACTGTGAAATGATGTGTAGTGACCAGATCCAGAAGAAAGCAGCGTTAGTGTTTCCTATGAATCTTTCTTGCAAGACGCCGCCGATCATTCATCATCAGTACTACTTACAGCTAAAACATATTGCTCTCTTGAAGATCACGGATGACATGTTGGTCGTGTGCATGCAACAGTACACATGCATGGTCCCATGGGACCTTCACTTGGCTTCTTGAAGAACAATGAATTCGTTTGTTTTGCGATTCTTTTGTAAAAGTAATAGACATGTACAACTCTAGCCTGAACTTTACTCTGCGCTTCTCATTTTGATGACAGTTTAACGTTTTTACTATGGATATGACATCTCGGCTTTCTGTCATAATGCGTGTGATTGCTACGTCACCCATTGTTGGTGTGCCAAAGGACTGCCGATTGGCTCAACAAATTCCCACAAGTGATTCACGCCGATATGCTATTGTTACGTCACCTACGTTTTGCGTCCCAAAACGATTGCTGATTGGCTCAACAAACTCCACGAGCGTAACACACGCTTACAAAGAAATATAGGTACAAGCAAACAAACATAGTGACATACCAACAGACAGACCGGAAGTCAATTCAGCCTGTTTAGAGTGAGCTTCTCGCAAAGCAGTCCACCACTTATTGTGGTGTCCTTCTTTTACGCTCGTAGCTTAATAAATATTAAGAGTTTAATTGAGTCACTGTCACAGTTCTACTCTGTGGACACTATGAAACTATAGACTAATAACAATTGTGCAGTTCCAATAGACTGGTTAACTATAATTATTGTTTGAAATTTTTCCATTGGAAAGTACTTAGCCAATGCAGGCTTAGCTTGTTTTGTTTCTTGCTGTACCACATATGCCATGTTTACTTCTGATAGTACATATTTGAATGAAATGAAATTTGTTGTATGCGTACCTTCTGTATTATCTTGTGCATAAGCTACATGAAACTTTTGCAGCTGCTCTCATAAACTTTGCTACCTGCATGAAGTGACTTTGCAAGCCAGTACAGCTAGATATTGATTGCATTTATCAACCTTCCTGCAGTAGGTAGAAATCAGTGTCTTGTGATAGTCATGATACTGTTTTTTGACAGGTTGGCTGCAGAAGAGGAAATGAAAGCAATGCTGAAGTCTCATGAAGAAGAAAATCTTCAAGTTAATTGTATTCAGGTTAGCTGACAGCAATCAACTTTGATCTGGCAACAACACAAACTGTGTTGGAAGCAAGGAACATTGTGGTGTCAGTATTGGAGAGATGAGATGATTGTGCATGTTTCTATAGGATGAAAATAAATCACTTTTAAAGCAGGTCTCAGATCTTCGTGAACGGTACGGTAAATGTAGCTGTATTATTTGTTACAGTATATTACAGGATTTTTTGCTACGTTGGAATGTGGGATTATTATGGTGCTGGAGATTATATGAAAGCTCTACACAACAACACTGACTGTCATTACATTTGTACTTTCCACACTGCAGGTTGGAGTCACAAGCTAAGCGGCAAGTAGAGCAGTCTGGACTGTCAGAGTCACTGGGTGATCCTCAAAGATCCTCAGAGTTGGCAAGGCGTTATACTGAGTTGTATGACAGCAGTGTCTTACAATTGCTGGATCAGTTGGATTCTTTTGATAACCTTACTGAAGATGATTTGAATCATTTTGCTCTGGAAATTTTTAAGGTGACATATTGTGAACACTTCCTGCATATCAAGTTGCATGTTGTTATCACATCTTCTGTAACAGCACGTAATGGAACAGTGGCATAGCCATGGGCCTACCCAGGTCAAGCCCCCAGTAAAATTTATGGGTCTTGGTAGTCCATACACTCTTCCTTCTCTAGCAGGTATTTCATGTTTGGCAGTAGTGTACTGTATAATGGCAAATAATTATCATTCTAGAGTAGGTGGTTTGTGTATCCAGTGGGTAGGTGCAACTTACATCACCTTTCTTACTGTCTGGATTAGCCTAGTCTCGGTCCTCCAGTTTATATGAGTCAAAGCGTTGCAGTATCCAGGATAAGGGTTATCCTGGTTTGTGTCTCTAAAAAGCCAAGAGCGGCAATGATCCAAAGCGGCAAAATCCGTAGCAAACGATAAGGTCACACTTAACTCATTTGGGCCAACTAAGAGAGGAGAGCGTTCTTCTTTGGTGACTCCCATCTTTCAAAAAATCTTCCCTAATACATACAAGCATGCTGCCACGCTGCTGTGTCTATACTACGTTTATTACTCTTTGATCTTTGAATTCTGGGTACAAATTCATGTAGAGCGTGTGTCCAACTTACAGAAGGCAATGCCACTGAGGATTAATTGATTAGTATAAAATTAATTAATAGAAAAAGATGTTGTTAATATCAAGTAGGCCTGGGTGAAAATTCTCTGGCTACAACACTGGATGGACCCAATTGAGAGTCTAATTATAAGGACTATAATGCATGGATATATTCTTGTGGTGTAGATAATTTAGCATGCTTGTAAAAACACTGAGCTACATCAAGAAAACAACTGACCAGTAAGTAGGCTTGAGGAGGGTTATTAGTAGTTGTGGAATCATTGTTGCATGCATATTATCTTGTCTTGTGAACTTTAATCACATCACTTTCTGAATGATTTAATCTGATGTAATTGCGTTACATGTAAACAGGCATTGCGTATTTGGTGTACATTGTTAATTAATATTGCAGCCATTCAGCTAGTTGCATCTGTTGGGTCTTACTGTTGTTTGTTTGTTTGTTGTTGTTGTTGTGTGTGTGTGTCGTGTGTAAAAGGTTGTTTTCAATAGATAGATTGTGGAAAACTGCTTAGTTCTCAGGTATGGCAGTTTCACACTTTGAAGGCTTGATCACGGATATTGAGGGAGCTAGCTAAAAGTTGTACAGTACAGTGCTGAGAGCTAAACTGGTGTTAGGCTTGACGGTATCCTTGCCTAGACAATCCAGGTGGAGCGAGACTGGATCCAGTCTAATCTTTGGGCTCCAGCTTATCGAAGTGGGACATTTTGCATCGCAAGTTTTGTTGACAAATAGTCTACTTGATAAATTAAAGTACACCAAACAGAGAGCCATTGTGCCATAGCTAATTAGACAAGTAAAGAACAAATAGGTAAGAGAAAATGCTACTGAAATCGAACTTACAGTAGAAAGATCTGGCTCTCCATGGAAGCGTATTAAACAGTTTCAGAAGTCTTTTGAAGGGTTGCATCCATCTGTCCCCAGTTCTATCAGGAATGAGAATGGAGACCTTCGTAGAACAATGTCTGAAGAGTGTACACGATGGTGTGACCATTTCACACAAGTGTCTTAAACATACCTTCTTCTTTTGATAACAAGACTATTGACGCAGGGAGAGAAAGACCTTTACAAGAGGATATGAAACATACATCATCTTTAGAGGAATTAACTGATGCATTGTCTTTTACCCCAAATGTGGCAAATCTGGAGGGAAAGACAGCCTATTCTCAGAGTTAGTCAAACATGTCAGTATGGTTTTTCAGGAGTATGGTTTAGACTTGTTTTCAACAGTATAGAAGGAACAAAAGGTTCCAAAGTCTTGTGTAGACGCTGTGATAGTTCTAGTGCCTAAACAAGGAGATTTGAGCATGTGTCATAACTGGAGAGGCATCAGTTTGTTAGACGTCTTTGGGAAACTGTTTGGCCGCATTTTACAACAGCACTTTCAATCTGTGGCTGATGCAGAATTGGCAGAGTCTCAGATCGGTTTTCAAAAAGGACGTGGGTGTGTAGATTTGTCGGTGGCGATCAATAGAGAAGTCCCTTGAACACAGATTATACATATCTTTTGTGGATTTGAGGGAGGCTTATGTTAGTATACCAAGAGAAGCCTTATGGCAGATATTAAAGAAACATGGCTTTTCGTCTGTACTACTCAATTTGGTGAAATTTTTTCCATGAAAATATGATTACAAACATTAGATGTTGACATTAATGTGAAAAATGGTTTACAACTAGGGTGCACTATGGCTCCAACGCTTTTCAACTTATTTTTCAATCTGTTTTGTGGAAGATTGGTGCAATTTGTGTAAAGAAGATGGGATTACCATTTTGTATAACATGGATGGACTTCTATTAGGCTCCAGATCAAAATCTTTCAGTAAGACTGTTTGGAATGAACTACAGTTTACTGATGACATTGCTATGGTAGCCAAATGATTTTGCACATTCTATAGAGACACGTTTGACGCATGTAGCAAATGGGGTCTAACTGTCATTATGGAAAAGATGAAAGTAATAATGGTTGGTTGTGACTATGATCCTCAACAACTGCATTCATTTCAATTTGCCGAAATAAACTTGGAGATTGTCAACAATTCATATATCTTGGCTCTGTAATACATTGTAATGGTTCCATTCACTGTGATGTAGAACACCGAATAGCGGCAGCTGGTAGATCTTTTGGGAAATTGAAAGTCACTTTTTCAAAACAAGTTGACAGTAAACACAAAGAAATGTGTTTATAAAGCTGTAGTACTTGGAACCTTGTTATATGGGGCCACAACTAGGGCTACTAAATGTGCCTCATCTCAGAAGCTAGAGACATTCCATAACCATTGCTGGAGATCAATTCTTGGAGTTACCAGAAGTCAACAAATGGCAGAAAGGATTGCTTCTTTGCAGTTGAGGGCCAAATTGGGTATGGAAGGGACTATTGAAGAAGAAGTGATGCTTAAACATATACGGTGGTTGGGGCACACTACCAGAATGGCTGAGTCTAGGATACCCAACCGTATTCTCTTTGGTTGGTTACTAGCAAAAAGACCTTTTCATGGTGTGAAGTTATGCTTGAAAGATAGAATACACAGAGACCTAAAGGAACTTATATGCTAACAGATTGGTATGAGATAGCACAAGATAGAAAGGCTTGGTATGACAGTTGTACAGCAAATTTGAGTCAAAGAAGAAACAATAGATTACTAAAAGAACAAGAGAAAAGGAAACAGGAAAGAAACAATTATTATGATACATCTACACAACATGTTATAGTTTGTTGAAACTGTACAAGAAGTTGTATATAGATGATCTGGGACTTCAAACACACCAAATGTGACAGTTCCAGGAGAAGAATAATTTTCCCTAGCAGTAGCTTACACGCTTCTAATCTCGTCAGTATGATGAGACAGTATTGTCATGTTATGACGGCCGATTTCAAGGTTCAAGGGGGGTGTGTGTAAAATTTAAGGTTCTGTTTTGGGATTTCAATGGATAGATTTGCGGAAACAGCTTAGTTCTCAGGTTATGGCAGTTTCACACTTTGAAGGCTTGTTGGCGGCAACTTGAGGGAGCTAGCTAAAAGCTTGTAAAATACAGCACTTAGAACTAAACAAGTGTTGGCTTGACGGTATCCTTGCCTAGACTCCGATCTGGGCGGAGCGAGACTGGGTCGATCCAGTCTCATCTTTGGGCTCCACCATTTTGCGGGTGTGCACCCAGACTTGCACTAGAGGTGCTGTCATATACTGGATTATACCGAACCTTCTGATAGTCGACTTGAGAGTGTTTTACAACACAATGGAGGAATTCTACTCTAGTGGTATTTCTTGACACTTGTCCAGCTAAATGCTTGCTGGAATAATTATTGATAACAAATACCAGTAATTACTGTATGAGAAGTGGTTGATGATCATACTTCATTGCTTAGGTACTTTAATTCCTTGATACTATTTCTCCCTAGGAATGCATTGCTGCTACAGATCGATGTATTATGAACCAAGTGTCATCTGTCTCAGAGTTTCTACATTGCAATGAAAGCAATAGAGGTGAGGTGAGAGACTCCATTCGTGCAACAGTGTTGTTAAATCTGAGGAGTAACAAAGATAAGGCTATAGACATAAATTCAATAAAAGAGGTAAGCCAAATCTTTGTGCCATAGTTTGTAAAAGGGCTATGTTTTTATTCTCTTGTCATTGTGACAGGATGTTCTTCGTTTTATTAAACTTCCTGTTCAGTGGTCTGAGTCTTGTGAGGAATCAGTCATCCAAAGTGTAGCATTATTTGTCATGGACTGCCTTAAGTTCTTACTTGATGTCAAATGTCAAGGAAACTCCTACACGTTTGAAAGTTTTGATGGTATTCAATTTCAGACAGACCGACACAGACGATACCATTCTTCATCAACAACTGGAGTTCATGTGAAACAATATGTCTGGCCAGCATTCATTGATGTTTCTGTGGACAAGGTTTTATGCAAAGGGTGGGTTATAACTTGATTTTAGGTGCAGAGAAATAGAATGCCATGCAAATTTTGTATAATTTGCCGAAACAGTTAATGTTTCACCCATTGAATATATCAACAGATGGGTTGCTCTAAACGTCATGTATGTAGCAGATATAAATAAGACCCTAGCTCTGCTAGGAATGAATATGTGGACTATAGTATACACAAGACTACTTGGTGGACTGTGAATGCACAGCCAATACAGTCGCTCTCTAGTAACTGTGCCTCTTTCCTACAAATTGACTGTTTGTATGTATTCTGTAGCTATACATTCTATTAGAGAAAATAAGACAAATTCTCTTGAGTCGTTGTTATTACCGTGTCTATGCATGTTGATATCAGCAGCTAGTAATCACCCGACACCAGCGTAATTCAAAATGAATTGATCTGTAGACACGTTTCAAATGCATCATGAACATTCATAATTGTAATATCACTCTCCAAGAGCTAACGTTGTGTGTGATTTGATGACTAGAGCAAGTTTAAAAATTCCCCAACTGCAGGGTCAACTGCGATAAAAAGATTTTCGTAAAATGTAGCTAGACGGAAGCTACCGTTGAGAGTGTAACGTTTGTATATTGCAATACAACGTATAATATATCAATAGCTCAAAGTACAGTACAACTAGTTAGGCTAACATCGAGTGAGTGCATGCTGCTAAGTGCTATTCTACCTATATATAGTCTACTAATCTAATTATCTAAAGCCACTCCTTCAAAAAGAACCATGAATTATCTAGTATTTTTTAAAATTAAGTAGTGTAATCCTTGAGATAACTTGGTCTTTTGATTGTTCTTCCACTTCTTGTCTGACATGGTTGTTGGACTTCTGTTGTTGTCTTTGTTGTTCTCTGTTGTTGTTGTTGTTGTTGTTGTTGTTCTTTGCAGAGCCCTTTTCAGGTGCTGCAACTGTTTATAGCTGGTTCCTTGGTTGGCTTTAAAGTATCCTATTCCTTTGGTATGTTGTACCTGATAATGTTTTTACTTCGTAAGACCTGTTTGATAGTTGTTTGGTTACTGTTGCTTTCTGCCACTCTTTTGCTTTCGTGAAGAGTTGTATTCTTACTGTTTGATTTTCTTTCAGTTCTGATAAGTCTCTGGCTCGTTGGTCATAATACTTCTTTTGTCTGTCCTTTGTTCATTGTATTGTTTTCTTTCTTTGGTAACTTTGGGTTGTAGTAATGACGTTGCTATTGGCAACAGGGTCTCAGTCCTTCGGTTCATAAGCCTGCGAACTGGGTTTGATGTCATCCCTTGAGTCGGTGTATTTCTGTCATCTAAAACTGCTAGCCAAGGGTCTGTTTGTGCTTTCCTTGCTTTCTTCATCAGTTGTTTGCACGTCTTTACAGCGTTTTTGGCTTCCCATTTGACTAGGGGTGGCCCTGAAGCATGTTGGACGAAAATTGTGGCCAGTTGTCAGTTATCAATAAATCTGGGATTCCATGCCTGGCAAAATGTTTCTTCAGCTGATAAATTACTTCCTCTGATGAGGTTGTGTCTAGTCGATCTACTTCAAAGAAGTTACTATAATAGTCCACTGTGATGAGGTATTCTTTGTCTTGAAAGGTGAAAAGATCTGCTCTAAGTTTGGCCCATGGTCTATTTGGCACGTCGTGGCTTTAGAGTGTTTTCTTCTGCTGAGTTGTTTCAAAGGACCGGCAAATCAAGCATTTCTCCACGTACTCATTCACTGCACTATTCATTCCTGGCCAATGTACGCAGTCTCTTGCCCTTCGAATACAACCATTAATGCCAATGTGTGAGCTGTGTATTCTTTCCAACACTTTCCGTCGGTAGGACTGCCGTATTACCATCCTTTGTCCATGAAATATCAGTCCATCTTGTTCTACCAAGTCCTCTCTGACATTGTGGTATTGTCGTATTTCATAGCTTGTGACTTCATGCCTAGCTTCTGGCCATCCTGTTACAATCCTGTACCATGTCAATACATTCTAAGTCTCTTTCAAGCTCTGTCTGCATCTGAACAATTTATGAATTGTCGGTATCACTTCCTTGAGTTCCTTGCATGTATTCTCTCGACAGTGTGTCTGCCAAATACATGTGCTTGCTTTGCTTGTAGACAGTGTTGATGTCATACTTTTGTAGGCGTAATTTTGGTGTAGACTGTAGAGGCTTGCAATATATTGTTTCCAGTGGCTTGTGGTCTGTTTCCACATTCATTGTCCTTCCATATGTATATAGGAGTGGAATTTCTCGACTCCAAACATAATAGAGAGCAATTCCTGCTCTATTAATGCTTAATTCTTTTCTGTTTCTGTCAAGGCTCTGCTTGTGTAAACAACAGGCTGTCCTTTCTGCATTAGGGCTGCTCCAAGGCCTATCTTAGACTCATCACATTGTACTGTTACCTCTTCTACTGGGTCAAAGTACTTCAACACTGGAGTCGCTGTCACTGCTGTTTCGATTCTCTCAAATAGTGCATCATGTGTGCTTGTCCAGCAAAATTCCACATCTTGTTTTGTGAGCTGCCTGAGTGGCTCGCATAGATCAGAAAGTTGCTGACAAACTTTTACAAATAGTTTACCATTCCCATGAGTCTTCTAACTCCTGCTCTGTCTTGAGGATTCTGCATTTTCTGAATTGCTGCAACTTTTGCAGGGTCTGGTTTAAGTCCATTGTCTGTCAGTATATGTCCCATATATGCAAATTGGGGCATGGCTATTTTGCATTTTTATTGATTCAGCTTCAATCCCTTTTCTCTGCATTTATTCAACAATTGGATTATCTTTGAATCATGATCATTCCTGGCTGCTTGTTGGGTTGCTCCCTTGCCAATCACTAATATGTCATCTGCAACTGTGTAAACTCCTGGTAGATTCTGTATTGCTGCAGCTAGTCTTCTTTGGAATATCTCAGGCGCCGGGGAGATGCCAAACTTGGAAGGGCATTCGCTTCCATCTGTATCGACCCTAGGGTGTCGCAAGTGTAGTCAGTAGGCTTGACTCTTTGGATTAATTCTGGCAATAGGCCTTCCAAGGTTGGTAAGAGATAGTGAGTTCGCTTGAGCACTCTATTCAGAGGCTTTGGATCAATGCATATTTGTAATTTTCCATTTGGTTTATGCACAACAACCAAACTGGATATCCAATCCGTGGGCTTGTCTTCTCTCTAGATAATGTCCATTTTCTCTAAACGGTCCAGCTCCTTTTTCAACTCTGCTTTGACTGATAGCGGTATTCTCCTAACTGGTAATCTCACTGTTTTTACCGTATCGTCAACTTCTAGTTTTAGCTTTCCTTCCAGTCGTCTCTCCTTGGAATACTTCTGGGTATTTGTTCACAACATCTTGCTTTGTCAATCCACTTATCTTGTGCTTTGCTGCTTGTGGTGCCTTCTTCTGCTGAGTGGTCACCATCTGAATGTTCTCTTTGTGTACATGTAGTAATTGCATTTGTTGCACAGCTTTTGCTCCCAGTATTGCAACTGGTGCCTTTTCGACCCCCACAAATTGTGTGAGATAGCTTCTGCCATTCTTTGGGTTTCTAACAATCACTTGGCACTTCCCAATGGGTGTAATGGTACTTCCATCATATAGAGATAGGATCTGTCTTGTTTCCTTCAGGTTCTCAACTGTGCTTAGATTAGCTTTCCTTAGGACATTGCAGGTGGCTCCTGTGTCCAATTGGAATACTATTCTCTATCCAGACACTTCCATTTTTGCATATATTCGATTTGGATGTTGTCCATCAAGTGTTGACAGTCTGCTTGTCAGTCAATGTCAATGTCAGTGCATATTCAGTCTGTGAGACGTCACTGCTCTAGGTCTCATCACTGTCATAGTCTTCATTCTTCATGTTTGTTTCCGTGATTTCGTGTCTCAGATTTGCACATGCTTCTGTGGTGGTGCAGTTTGCCACATGCTCTTGTTTATGGTGCTTCCCAATACCTTTCGCCACAATATTTGCATTCTTGAGAAGGTCCTGTATCTCTCTGGAATTTGCCTCTGGCTTCTGCTGCTTCTGACTCTGCTTCTGCGTTGCCCTTGCACGGTGTGTACTGTGTCCTTTGCAGTCATCACTCTCATCTGTTCATTCGTTGATTCGCTTGCTCGGCATCTGTCTAGGCATTCGTGAAGGCTGAGGTTCTTCATTTGCAGGAGGAGTTTCTCACGCTATAATTGTCTGACTCCAACAACAATTCTGTCTCGCACTATTCTAGTTCATCGTGCATTGCCACAAAGTTGCATGTCTTTGCGAGCTCTTTCAGTGCTGTGAGAAATTGGTCAAACGTTTCGCCTTCTTGCTGCGCTCTCTAGTTGAAAATAAATCTCTCATAAATTACATTCGTCTCTCCTAGACATGCAGTACTTTTCCATCATAGCGAGCACTTTGTCCATTTCTGATTTGTCTGCCTCGTTGTCGAACGGTAACGAATTGTAGATTCGCAGAGCGTCTGCGCCTATGCAAGTGACAATCGTAGCACCAGCGTAGCGTGGTCCTCATGTTTGGGGGGCTAATAATTAGACCGTAAAGCACGCCCATTTCTCACATGCAAAGCCACGTCCATTTTCTACTTTTGTAGCTCGCAGTCTGCAGGGCCGGATCCAGATGGGGGTTCAGGGGGTTGCAATCCCCTCTTTTCCAATAGGCGTGGTTCAATAATTTCATATAATTTCATTAGAAAAGAGAAAATTAGTAATGCTATAAATAACTGCTACCAGGTGAACCCCCTCTTTCAAAAATTCCTGGATCCGGCCCTGGTCTGTATACATCTAACTAAGTAAATATTATAAATTTCAGGTTACAAATAAACTGCAGGACTGAGTGCCGTTAGTGTGCGTATAAAGGAATGGAAACACTGTTACAGTCCGTGTCAAAAATGTTTTCATGGCTCGATGCCATGGTCATGCAATTGCAAATTAAATGGCATTTCGATGACAATAGAATCGAGAAGACCAATTCAGTGCAAACGACGTTGACCAATTTTTAGCAGCAGGAAATTCCATTCTGCAGTCAATGGGGTTGTCGACCTTAATTAACTACACTTACTTAAAAATAACTGATGGATAGGCTTCTGCATGCTTTTTTGATGGGTCTTCTTTGACTCTTCCGTTGCCGGATAGCGTAGTAAACGTCTGAAATAAGTGATGGTCATGCGCACTTTCCGTGTCCATGACTTCTCAACACTGGTTTTATTATACTGAAATGATGATGTGTATTGTCAAAGAGATATAGTCGATTAACGTCGTCGATCCTCAACATACTACTCTGAGATTAAGCGGACTGTCACTGTTTAGTATCTTAAAACTATAGTTTTGCTTGAAGCGGAATGACACGCCCAAAATGTTTGGGGCCTATAGCCTCCCCCCATCCCCCCACGGACGCTACGCTGGTGAGATTCGTAGCTACTCTCTGTCTAGTGTCTCGTACCTGCAAGCTAGACATATCTGTCGCCACTCTCGCCAATGCTGTGAAAGGTTTCCTTGACCACTAGCGGTTTGGGTAGCGGTATTCTACCTTGCATATGGAGAGGGAGTTCGGCTTGTTAGGCTGCTGCGCCTGCTGAACTACTGGCTGCTCTGGTGGCTGGTTTGGTAGCTGCTCTGGTGGCTGTTCTAGGTCTACTTGTTCCATTACTAGTCACTCCTGACACTATGTAACGTTTGTCGCAATAGAACCTATAAATAACAGATGAATAGCTCAAAGTACTGAACAACCAGCTAGTGTGCAGGCTAAGTGATATTCTACCTATATACCTAATTATTATGACTTAGACTCTTTGTGCTTCCGTCCTTAGGGCGGATATGTGTTATCTGTGTTGAAATAAAATATATATATATAGATATAATAGTATACACATAATATATATATATATATATATATATATATATATATATATATATATATATATATATATGTATATATATATAGATAGTCTACTAATCTAATTATCTAAAGCCACTACAATTTGTATTTCTGTGGTCGTCGTTCTAGGCTACAGGTCTGTCTTCTATTGTAATCTCCGAAATATGAGCTGCACATGCTGGATTACAGTTGGTCATGCAAGTACATTCTACACGTACTGTCTACCTGCGTGTCCATGTGTTGATATGCTAGCCTCGAGCTCTAGGTTATATATATATATATATATATCCCAAGGCAGAGCTGTCTGCTAATGGGCGCGTCCACTGGTGGCGGATAGTGGAACAGCCTTTAGATATAAAGGTTAGCTGCGATATAAGCAGGGTACTCCCTGACGAATAAGCAGTCGCGGATCAACAGCGGTAATGTTAGCAGAGCGTGAGTGAGTCTGGGGGGTGGCGCCTTTGTCTCAATAAAAAGCTCACAAAGCTTTATAACGACATTATGACATGGCGAGTACTGGCCGCCAATTAAAAAACGTCAGTGCCAAATGCAACTCAGTGGTGTGACAATCTACAGCTATAGGAGCATTAAGCCAATATGCTACTGTCTTTGTTTTGTAAGTTCTGCAAAATGTGAAGGTAAATTTTGGAAGTCTGGTGTGGCTGGCACTCACAGTTACAGCAAGGATCAGGCACTCCAGCAGGGTAATGTGGCATACTTTTCTGGCAGTTGCACAGACCGAAACGTGCTTCTGGCAAGCCACTGCATCTTGTTCTGCTTTTCTACTTGTTGCTATTACTAGCCCCAGTGGATAGAAGGCATTTCAAGACGAGAGAGTGGATCTGGGCATGCACATCCCTTATTCACTTTAATCTATTCCACGTGCAGGTTTCTCTTTTGTGTCGCTTTTTGTTTTTCTTGGAATTTTTCTTTTTCTGTCTCTTCCAAAGTCTCACGGCGATGGAGGAATGGTGACGGCGGCAGGCGTAGGATGGCGCTGGGAGTCGCTAGCCATGATTCTGCACGTGAGCGGTACCAGTAAGATGGTCGTTTGTGAATTAAGCGGGGGTGAAGTTCACACTCGGTCCTGCTGGTATGGCTGGGCAGCACTATTTAGTGATAGCACTGCCCACCTCACTCGAGGAAGGGCCTAGAAAAGGTGGCCTAAACAAAGCTCACCCTCTTTGTCCCTACCAGCTTACCGCGGTTGGTTGGGCATCCAATATTGCGGTCGAAATAAAGTGAAGCATAACCTCGCTGTTGCCTGTTGGAATGTTTGCTCGCTTCTGGACACGCAACAGCAAATGGAACGTAAAACAGCCATTCTGGCAAAGGAATTTCGTCGCTATGACATTGATATTGTTGCTTTAATTGAAACCCATCTGTTGGATGAAGGAAAACTTGAGGAAGTCGGTACAGGTTACACATTCTTTTGGAAAGGATGCCCTTCAAATGCGACACGACAATCGGGTGTAGGTTTTGCTGTCAAATCCTCCTTGGTGGGTAGTCTCGACAACCTACCAAGGGGAATAAATGATCGTTTAATGACACTTCGCCTACCTCTTTCTGGTGGTCAATTTCTAACCTTGGTCAGTTCATATGCTCCAACGATGAACGCCTCCGAAGAAATCAAAGAGAAATTCTATGATGATTTGAGTAACATTATTGGTGCTGTGCCAAAGAAGGACAAACTGCTCGTCCTAGGTGATTTCAATGCTCGAGTTGGTAGCAATCATTGCACATGGAAAATGTGCTTGGTAAACACGGCATTGGAAGAGAGAACAGTAATGGGTCACTTTTGTTGTCACTTTGTTCTACGTACCAGCTTGTAATCACCAACACACTGTTTCAACAGAAAACCAAGTACAAGACCACCTGGATGCATCCTAGATCAAAGCATTGGCACCAGATAGACTTCATTATTATTCATCAGAGAGATATCAGTGATGTTCGTTACACTAGAGTCATGCGGGGAGCTTCTGCCTCAGTCTTTTCTGACCATAGATTGGTGCGTAGTAAGCTTTCACTTTCTGTCAAGAAAACTGTTTCTCACCAGTCTTGCCAGAGATTTAGAAAATTGAATGTCAGCCAGCTAAATGATCCCTCTACCAGTCTTCCGGCTGACAAACGAACTCACCACAAAGCTGCAAGAATTGTATATTCCATCTTATGATTCAGCCAGCAACCTGGATGCATTAATTATGGTCAAGTTTACACTCAGTTGTTCACAACGGTTCTTATGAACTACTTGGCAAGCCTAATAGGAAGCACCAGGATTGGTTTGATCAAAATGACACTGTCATCAGCCATCTCCTTGATGATATGCATCGCTTGCATCATGTCTGGTTATCAGATAAACGCAATCAAAGCACTGCTGATGCCTACCATCATGCAAGAAAAGCAGCAAGAGCTAGGCTCTCTGTGATGAAGAACAAATGGTGGTTACAGAAGGCAGAACAGCTTCAGTTAGCTCCTGACCAGCATAACTCTAGTGGCTTCTATCAAGGCCTAAAAGAGGTTTTTGGGCCAAGTGTAAAGACAATCGCACCTCTACAATCTGTTGACAACTCCAGGCTTCTCTATGGACGACGAGAAATTTTGACTCGTTGAGGTCAGCATTTTGCAAGCATCTTGAATCATCCAACATTTATTTCACAAGAAGCTATTGACAGCATTGATGAACAGCCTGATCTAGTTGTAGCTTGTGAACCACCATCTACCAATGAGATAAATAAAGCTATCAGGAAAATGTCAAGGAATAGATCTCCTGGTGCTGATGGCCTACCTGCTGAAATTTTTCAACATGGAGGAGAACTGCTGTTGTTCAAACTAGGTGATTTCATTCGTCTATACTGGGAACTCGAAGATGTACCCCAGAACTTTAAAGATGCCAACATAATCCATCTATACAAGAAAAACGGTAGTCAATCTGACTGCAACAATCACTGTGGGATCTCTTTGTTGTCTGTTGCTGGCAAAATTATGGCCAGAGTTCTTCTTGATCGTCTTGTCTCAAACTTTTCAGAGAGTATCCTTCCTGAAAGCCAATGTGGTTTTCGTTCTGGTCGTGGTACGTCCGACATGATCTTTTCAGCCAGGCAGCTTCAAGAAAAGTGTCGTGAACAGCACATGGATCTATTTATGGTCTTTATTGACTTGGTCAAAGCGTTTGACTCGGGTTGATAGAACTGGCTTATGGAAAGTCCTTTTGAGGCTTGGCTGCACGGTTAAGATTGTGAATCTAATCAAAGCCTTTCATACTGGTATGATGGCTTGTGTTGTCGAGGATGGGTCAAAGTCAGAAATGTTTGCAGTAAACAACGGAGTGAAACAGGGCTGCGTTCTAGCACCTACTCTTTTTAGCATTTTGTTTTCCGTGGTTTTAAATGATGCCTTCAAGAACATCCGAGAGGGTGTTCGAGTTGAGTTTAGAACTACTGGAGGTGCATTCAATCTCAGGCGCTTACAAGCCAAAACAAAGGTTTCTAAGAGTCTACTGAGAGAACTCTTGCTTGCTGACGATTGCGCATTAGTTGGTCACACATATGAAGACATTCAACACATTGTCAACTGTTTAGACAGATCAACTAAACGTTTTGGCTTGAGTATCAGCTTGAAAAAGACAGAAGTGCTTTTTCAACCACGTCCAGGCTCAAACTATAACCCTCCTCCAGTTATGATTGGTGATCACCCATTGTCTTATGTCAGCAATTTCAAGTATTTGGGTAGTTTCCTTTCGAATGATGCAACTGTTGATGCAGATGTCTCTCATAGGATATCAAAGGCCATTGCTGCTTTTGGTAAATTGTACAACAGACTCTGGCAAAGGCATGAAATCAAACTGACCACGAAGGTTGCAGTTTACAAAGCAGTAGTCTTATCAGTTCTATTGTACGGATGCGAGTCATGGACCCTTCTTCGTCGTAACCTCAAAAGTTTGGAGAGTTTTCATCTGCGATGTCTTCGCCGCATATGTGGAATCCAGTGGACTGACTATATACCCAACACAGAAGTGTTATCTCGTTGTAACATCAGTGGCATTGAATCTTTTTGTTATGAAATGCCAATTTCGCTGGGCTGGTCACATGTCTCGAATGCCTAATGATAGAATTCCCAAACAACTCCTTTTTGGTCAACTGGAACAGGGCCATCATCATCAAGGTGGTCCTAAATTACGTTATAAAGATTCTATCAAGGCTAATATGAAATTTTGTGGGATTGACTTCCTGCATTTTGAGAAACTATCCAGTGATAGAACAAACTGGAGATCTCTCTGCCATTCATCACTCCAACAGTTTGAAGAAAATCCTATTAGACATCTTCAAGCTCAACGTCAGAAACGGAAAGAACAAATTGTTCCTACCAACAAGTCATTTGTTTGCCAATCTTGTGGAAAGGAATGCCGTTCAAAAGCAGGTGTTAAATCCCACCAGAGACACAGAGGACACTAAAGAGAGTCATCACTGTTATCAGTGGACATGCCATCATATATATATATATATATATATATATATATATATATATATATATATATATATATATATATATATATATATATATATATATATACTAGAATCCATGGCCCGTCCTTCTTACGGGCAAGATACTGTAGTGTAAAGATAGGTCTGTGGACACGTCACGTGCAATTTTTGTTGCGAGGTCCCGGATGTGCTGAATGAATTCGAATCTTGCTCTTCGCGCTTGTTTCGATAGAAATCGACACACTCCCCGTGTAGCGCTTGCTGCAGAAAACGTGTAAGTTGGATTCGGTGCAAATGCAATCGGAATTTGGAAAGAAACGAAAGCGCTAGAAGAGTAAGTTTCGTTGGCAAGAGATATTCGATCGTTCGAAGCTTTGCGAAGGACGACGATGCATACAATCTACACAGGACTGGTGTGGGCGTGTGTTCGAATGAACTGGAATGTGCAGCGTTTGCGTCATCGAGAAATTTTACGCGGGGGTCGACCCCTCTAGAGGGGACCCGGTGCATCATGTTTTTAATTTTTTACGCAAACCTTCTCCTGTGAGCGCCGAGTGTGCGTGCCGATTTCGGTTGCGAACGGACAAAAGACGTGGCCGCCAAACGCGAACACACACACACACACACACACACACACACACACACAGACAGTTTGAGCTTTATATATTAGATACTAGTATACATGGCCCGTCCTTCGTACGGGCAAGATACTGTAGTGTAAGGATAGGTCTGTGGACACGTCAAGTGCAATTTGTTGCGAGGTCCCGGATGTGCTGAATGAATTCGAATCTTGCTCTTCGCCCTTGTTTCGATCGAAATCGACACACTCCCCGTGTAGCGCTTGCTGCAGAAAACGTGTAGGTTGGATTCGGTGCAAATGCAATCAGAATTTGGAGAGAAACGAAAGCGCTAGAAGAGTAAGTTTCGTCGGCAATAGATATTCGATTGCTCGAAGCTTTGCGAAGGCCGACGATGCATACAGCCTACACAGGACTGGTGTGGGCATGTGTTCGAATGAACAGGAATGTGTAGCGTTTGCGTCGTCGAGAAATTTTACGCGGGGATCGACCCCTCGAAAGGGGACCCTGTGCATAATTTTTTTAATTTTTTTACGCAAACCTTTCCCTGTGCGTGCCGATGTCGGCTGCGAACGGACAGAAGATGTAGCCGCCAAACGCGAACACACACAGAGACAGACAGACAGTTTGAGCTTTATATATTAGATACATGTATGCGTATTAGTAATTAGCTAAAAGTGTTTAGCAACCTCTAGAGCTAGCGCGCATGGTTGGTCGGTCGTTGGCTACACCCAGAGTCACACCGATAGCTTGAGGATCATCCTGGCATAGCACCATTTTCTAAGGTCTAGAAAATGGCGCAATGTAGGGATGATGTATTGCTCAGCTCTGTCTCAAACTTGGTTCACAATACACCTCGCGTCGCGACGCGCTGGAATAGGAAAAAATCCTATCCAACACGTCGCGTCGCGTCGGAAACGGCCTCCTTTGACGCGAGGTATATTGTGAACCAGGCTTCAGTCTCCCAAGGGAAGTCAAAAAGGGGCGACCCCGGGCTTCTCGCATGACGCCACACCTACGCGTAGGCCTATCATGTGACCACGTAGTCCCGTGCAGTCGACGTCGTCGTAGAGCAGTCTGGCAATGAAGTTAGCTGCTTATGTTTCACTCGCTTTTGCACTCGTTGTCCGTTGTCGTTCAGGGTCCAATAGTCTTGCTTTTGTTGCTCTGGGAGACTGGGGTGGAAAAGGGACAAATCCGTTCACAACTCATGCGGAATTGCTAGTCGGAAAGGCGATGGCAGAGACAGCAACAAGTTTGCAGTCAAACTTTACTGTTGCTCTCGGGGACAACTTCTACTATTATGGTGTTAAAGATGTATCAGACTCACGCTTCAAGAACACATTTGAGGTTTGTCGCATGACTGCATGTCTACGCGTAGATTCAGCTACAGTATGAGCAATCAGAATTATGATACACGCGAGCGTATTGGTGAAGAAAATTGAAACAACTATTTGCACTTTCTTGGGAGGAAGAAAGAACGAAACGGAAAAATAGCTACGGGTAGCAAACTATTTCCTGGTTTGTCACATGCACGAGCATGGTTGCCAGTTGTGTGTACTGTAGAAGATAATAACATATGCACAGAGTTCTTGGTCGTGGGTAATTCGGTGTGACAGTACTGTACGTCTAGTGTGGGCAGCTATAATGTGATTGAAAGTGATGTGGAAGTGGTAATTATAATTAACCAGGTGATCAATTCAGTTGCCTGATAGTGGAATTGTTGGTACATGACTTGTTGTAAAATTAAATGTACAGATTGTTGGCAAGATTGCTGCTGAATGTTGTATTGCTTTGTACGCAGGATGTGTTTACTGCAAAGTCACTGCAGTCTCGCTGGTATATGGTCTTGGGAAATCATGACCACTATGGAAATGCATCAGCTGAGATTGATTACACCAACCATAGTGATAGATGGTATCTACCTAATTATTACTACACAGAGGTTAGTGCTCTACTGTATAATATTACTAAAGTTACATTGACTGGCTTCGCCTGATGCATTAATTAATTAAGAGGAATTACCATAGAAGTTACATAATCGTATATATAATTTTGTTACAGTTTATATAAGCTCACTATCCTGTTCTTCGCACGGGCAGACTAAATATTAATATTACTAATGGTTAGTAAGTTTCTGGAATCAGGCAAATTGTTTTGTGAATGATCACAGAATTAGCAGCCCCTGACAGAATTCTCATAAAGTTAATTAGTTTAATGATTAACTTAAAAGTCTTTGTATGCAAATTCTGTTGTTGCATGAGTTCACATGCATTTTTACTTCGTTCTGAGAAATTAGCAAGAATCGAGTATCCCAATGTATGCAAATTTATATGTTGTTGCACATGAGTATCCAGTTCTAATTTATTATGCAGTGTATCTCTGAAGAATTATGAGCCTGACAGAATTCTCATGAAGAATTTTGTTCAGAGTTATATCCAGGTCAATGGTATCCCGTTCTGATTGTTATGTAGCTAGTATCCCGTTGAAGACAAAGAAAATATAAGGGAGTGTCCTGTTTCCAAAAATCCCGTTGATTGGATTAGTGATTGGTTGAAGCCATTTGACTTGCAAGCCGCGTTACTTGGAAGACCTTGCTGCGTTGCGAGGAACAGGTGTATCGAACTTGGCATCTATTCGACATGAATCCCGTCCGGAAATATATCCGAGCAGCAGAACTGGAAGTCTCATGCCACTCACCCTGATCCATAGCCTCGAATTTCCAGACCAGAGAGCGCACGAAGCGTGCGAACTCTAGTCTGGACCAAGTCGATACTAAAATGATTTCGGAAGTACTTATCAAAAGCGATGCTAAATGGTAGTCTAACAGCGTAGGATCGTTTTACCTAGATCAACATATCATTTGTAAATGCCATGAGATCTCACGAACAAAGAAGAGACGTCTGCCATGTTTGCGGTAATATCTTGGTAGACAGCATGAAACGACAACTCTTCGATTCTTCTGCAGACCGCTAGCTAGTCTAACCGCTCGACTGACAAGACTGTACCGCTCGACCAGTTGTCAAAGGTGATGGTCTAGTGACGCTGCTGTGCATGTCCTGTCACCGCAAGCTTGAAAATATCGAAAAACTGAAGCTGAAACTAAAACTAAGATGTGTGCGTGCACCAGAGTCTTCCACACACGCGCAATCAGCGTTAGTGCACTTAGCATCCAATTATTTGTAAACCAATCAGAATTTACAACCGACAGTCCGGTTGTAAGGAGCTGATTAGCTTAGAAGGCTATTTCCGAAATCATTTTAGTATCGACTTGGTCTAGACTAGAGTTTGCGCGCTCTCTGGTCTGGAAGTTCGAGGCTACCTGATCCGTTCCCCCTAGATAACCAAGTCACGACTCGTGCTGACTCTCACCATTTTGACAGTCCCACTGAATGTCGTCACTTCGATGACGTGTGTTGCTAGTGTTTTGAGGAACAGGTATATCAAACGCGGTGCTATTCGACGGGCGTAGACGGGCAAACAACTGTGGCCGTATTTTTAAGACCCGGATATCAACAAAAATATATCGTCCGTTTCCCGACATCGCCCGCAACAATCGACATGCTCCATGCGTACTGTCTGAGGTCAGTCTAAATTCAGTGGAGATCCAACAAGGCGTTACGGAGGCATTCGGGCGCAAGCGGAGGTGGGTTCTGTCGGCCGGAAATCGTGTTGTTGCGGGAGAAGTGTACGGAAGACTACAACAGCTTCACTTTCGAGCTCTGTGGATTCGGCGTGCGAGAGCCAAATTCGGTGCTGATTGGACTCGCCATTCTTTTATCCTGATTCACACACACACACACACACACACACACACACACACACACACACACACACACACAACCACACCACACACACAACCACACCACACACAACCACACACACACACAACCACACACACACACACACACACACACACACACACACACACACACACACACACACAACCACACACACACACACCACGCGGCTTTCCTTTATATATAGATATCAAATAGTGGTTTGTTACAACAGTCTATACAACTGTCATTAATGGCAGTACAGTACTACTGGAAATAGTAAGTCTTTACTATGCCTATTATGTGGCCAAAAAATTTGGCGAAAACAGCTAGGTCTGGTTGTTGTCAGTGACATGTTTTACGCTATAATAGTTTAGTTGAATTATTTTGCCAGGGTGCACACTTTACTGTGTTACCTCTTACATTAGCATTGAATAATACAAGCCAAAATAGGGTCATTATAGTTTGGACAATATCAATGTCAGGAAATATCACTTTTAATGATGTTGCAAATGCTTAGTTGGGTTTACAAGTACAGCATTGCTATTGTATTTTACGTGAGGTAAGGTCTGGGCATTCTAAGAATAGCTGATGGCACACATGTTTTACAAGTGAATCAATCACACTCGTGTTTGGACACCTCAGTCACATGGCAACAACCTGCATCATGAGCATGTCTCACAAGTGAATCACTTCTGTTTTTGACACTCACGCTTTTTACACATAAATCACTTGGAAAGCAATGGCATAGGAACCTTGTTTTGGTCAAGGGCATAAATTTGCCTAGGAGGATGTGGCATTGAACAAGAACTAGACCGAATATATTCATACAGATGCATGCATGTAACACAGCAAAGAAAACAGTAAACTAAGAGTGTCACGTCAGTCTAATCTTACATCTTTACATCTGCCCTTAATTCTTGTATATCTGCAAATCATTTGAAGCTTTCCAAAGTTTCCGATAGTCTGAGCTAGTAATTTCTTAATCACAGCTCAAAAATTGAGGTGCCACATGCCTCCAGTGCCCTGAGGTTCCCCTACGCCTATGGAAAGCAGCCCTAGTAGTAGTCCAAGCAGCTGAGAATAAAGCCTTATCATTACATTGTCATGTCCTCAGACCTTGCTTTGAAACAGAACATTACATCGCCATTCTGGTAATTCTTTGGTTTCGAAAGGAATGGAGATCGGGTATAGGTGAAGGGAAAGCACCTCAGACAGCAATGTGCACATGCCCTGGGTGCCCTGCCTGCCTTAAAGGGGAACTCTCACGAATTGCAAATTGAACTGTCATTGTGATGACCCTTTTACTGAAATTTATTTTTGCCAAAGCACTATACATATGCAGTGCTCGAAGTAAGGTTTCAACGTTGTCCGGACATAGTCTCACGTAGGCAGCCCCTCCCCTTTTGATATCAAAAGTCATCCCCCTCCCCTTTTGATATCAAGAGTTATCCCCTCCTTTTTGATATTAAAAGGGGAGGGGCTGGCTATGCAAGACTAAAATTTTAAATTGATTGGACTTCACAGCTAGAATTGGTTCAAGCATATTTTCCATCGTAACTAACTTACTCAGGAGCATCAAAACCTAATTTTAATTTGTTTGGTATAACGAGCGTTAATAAAAAAGGCAGCCAAATTTAACATGATGAGTGCAAAAGATCAGTGTCACCATGCCTTATGATATCCATAAACAGTCAACAGCTACATGAGCACAGAAGTTCAGTAAGGTATCACAAAAGCTGAGGCAATTTTTTGCCATTCTAGAAAGACACAACAGTGGGAATAATTTCTTCAATAATACAACGACACTAGACAAGACATTTTAAAGCAGTCCAGCCATAGGAAGACCAGTTATGGTCTATAAACAGTACTAAGTATCCACAAGTCAACAGAGTTTGAGATAGAAGTCAGACTAAAAAGGTCTCCCACAGATTGTTTTACATTTACATAACCTCATTCTGTTGTAATATGACCTCTAATGGACAGTTTTGGATATCACTTAACATCTGCGTGTGGTAAACAATTACAGCTGCATCATTACTGACTTCGGGAGCAAAGTCAGTGCGAACAGAGACTAGCCTCTGTAAATCTCTAGGATACTGTACATACTATAAAATTGAAAAGCGACAAGATTGAAGTTCGCAGCAGACCAGTTACGACATAGTTGGAGAACGCCATGCATATCAGTACATCACGTGACTCAGGAATCCGTTTTACAAGACCGGTTGGGGTATACTACTAGTAACTCATGTGTATCTCTTCTGACTAACCCTGGTCCCATATACGATAAACACTAATCTTACAATGAATCTTTTGATGTAGAAATGAAACACGTCGATTACAGTTAGCCGCACCTGTGGCCTAGTAATTATAGTTCAATTATCAAATGAAGAGCGGCGATCACTGAGTAAGACTTCGGAAACATGCGGCAAACGAATAGACGCTCATTATGCAGCTAGTTGTAGTGGAAAATGATAAATCAAGCCTTGAGAGCAAGACAGTAGTGCTCCTTTACAGCAGGTCTACAGTTGCGTTCTAAAGTTTGACATGTTGTCCGAACGTTCTTCTTGGTGATCGGACAAACAACAAAAGTGTTCGAAAATGTCCGATGTCCGACCGCTATTTCGAGCACTGCATATGGAGAAAAATCATAAAGTGTAACACATGTGCCACCATCTTGAGAAACGATGACGTCAACCACAGAGTTACAGGTAATACCCAGGTTTTAGAGTCAACTGATGCTGATTTTGTTGACCAGCCAACAATAAGTATTTTGTAAGGATATGCCTCCACTTACCTTCTTGAAATTGAACAAGATGTACTGGATTCTACATGGTCTCTTACATTTATACAGCACATATTTGATAATACATGTTTCTGTTTCTACACAATATGGTCTCTAAGTACTTCTCTAGTCGTCATTGAGTTCCATACATTCTTTTCCAAATGGGGAAAATAACTAAGAGGTCAAGGCAGTATCAGTAGGTGAATCAGAGTTTCACTATTTTGAAGATCTGCCTTTGATTAACCTAACACTCACAATCTCCCGAACACAAAAAGGAGATGGCTTGGCCAATCACCTATCCTGAGTATGTGTTAATTTTACCCCAGATATGTGTATTTGTTGCATGTTTGGGTGTTTATTCTGCCGTTGCTAGGATTCTTTTTCTCCTTATATTACACTCCTACCATAGCACCCCAACCGCATGTTGTATATTTACTGGTCAATAAACGTTTATTGACCTGTCAATATCTGTATACTGCTTACTGACATAAAACACAACTAACCTAAAGCAAAAAGATATCAAAAACAACAAACTAGCAATCAATACATGGGCGTACCTATTTTAGATTACAAGCTTATTCTTTACCAATAATAATGTTCACAGTACTACAGTTTGTAAAGACGCAGTCAGAAATGACAAATGGATTCTCTCTTTCTGTTTCAGACGGCTGTTCAACCTGGACTACTTTGTGTCTCTCCCGACTTCTTGACTTTTGCATCAGTGTAATCTGTGTGCGCATGGCCATTATCCAAAACTTTGCACACTGCCATTTGCTGCTATTCAGATGGCTCTTGATATTATCTCAGTGCTTGCAGGGTTTAGTGGCCGGTTCTGCCTTGAATGACATGTTCAGGAACTCCCGCTTGAAACAGCCTTGTCGCACTAGTAGCTCAAGAGCGTGGTTGATTCGAACTGGAAGACCAGCTTCAGCTGTCATCACTTTCATCATTGTAGCCAAAGTGTTATGACCGATTACTTGCTTTGAATACCAAGGACCAAATGAAGGTGTAGATAACAAAGGTTTATAATAGAAGGCTTCTCAGGAAAATCCTGCTGGCAACTTACTTAGATAGAGAGATCCAAAATTTTAGGTTGCAACTGTCACCAGCTTCTTCATTAGCGTATCTGATAAACCACAAACCACAAAATGCTATTACCTTACAGAGTCACGTTGGAACTATAATTTACCTTGTGACTTTTTTTTGGGATGCCGTAAATCACTTAGTCCACCACTGATTTTTGGATGTGCTCAACGTAAATGTAACAGACTTTTGACAATCCGTCTGTGGTTTGGCTGCATCTAGTTGTGAATCCTTCGATGAGAGAAAGTCTGTCTGTCGGTACCTGCTCTTCTTGTGGAGCATCCTTGTTTACTTGTCCATGCTTCAAATATTCGCATTACCCAACTGTTGCAGGCAGTGTTCTTGGAAATTGTACCCTTGCTGTACTTGTCTTTTCTGCAAATCTGCTGTCAAGCTGGCTAATACTAGTGGCATGCTTTTTGAAACCAACGCGTCTTACGGTCTTCTTTCTGATCCGACATCATGCTGGCAAAACATGTGGATAATGTACTGTACTAATACGTTTTGAGCACGTGGCCTTATGGGGCTGACATGCACGTCAACAACACTTCACAGCTGTCAAAATGTGGTTGTTTGACATAAAATTTAGCAGTCATTGCAATACACAACCACTCTAATTCAGCTTGAATAATCTATGAACTTTAATTACAGTAGGATGTTAAACATGCAACAAATAGGTTAATGCATGGTAGGGTCGACGATATCTAGTTTATTGACCTCGGTCTTTTCGAGGCTTTCTCCTCGATAATTAGCCTAGGCAAATATACATATATTTAATACTTTCCAATGTGATCCTTCTATAGTGGCACTTACATCCTTTTAGCACTTGTACCTCTTTAGCAGTAACCACACTTGCTTTACTGCTCACCTAACTGGAAACTTCTCCGACCGTCTATTGAGGAAAGATGGTCTTGGCTAGAACACTGAGTCATGGGTCCAATTATGACAGATTGGAAGTTGGTTTACTAGCAGGTATAACCGTTTCCTAGCTGGAAAGAGGTTTTAATACACTGCATTGCTAAAGAAAGCTGCCATTGTCCTACTTTGAAACAGCAGAATTCGAGAACATGTTGGCCAGCATTGATGTGTTTGTGCTATGAGTTGTGCAGCTGATGATTTATGTTTGAGCACATAATTCCATCTCTTGATGAGAAGGTATGCGATGGCTTTATAAAAGATCTTTCATTGGCTTAATTCTACTGTGCTGTGTGACTGATTTATGATCTATTAACCAATAGAACCATACATTAACGTCAGTGGGCATAATAGGTTGCAAGTGTAAAGTCTCATAGCTAAATGCTCACAGATTACATGAGAGACAATTTGAACATTCTAGTTGAAACACAAGGTTCTAGATCCACCTAGCATGTGTGATAGAGTACAAAATATAAACCCATTTTATTGCGGAAGTTAATTAAATAAAATGATAACAAGGGTTTAGATACTCAGGTTGGTCAAGCTGTTTTCGACACAGCTGGTCTTTGTAGTTTTTCAACTAGCTATCAGCGATGTCTAGTATGGGGTTGATTTCTGTATTTTCAAAGGAATCACGTGATGAGAACGGCAACAACCGACGCCAATGGGTTGTGCCAAAGTCTGACTACTTTGACAGCCTTGATTTAGAGAGACAAGCAGCTTAATACTTTGCAAAACAACAAAAGACCTTTCAAGACATCACAGGAGTCAAGCACATGCAAACAGTCGTCTCAGGGCTTGAGCAATGTCTGTTTCTTGTTTTACGAATAGTCTATGGACTGTTTAGCCCAATTCTTATGAAAATTTCTGATGTTCTCTGTCAACGTTACTCTAGACAAAGGAAAGACCGACTTTCGGTTTGTTGCAAGACGGTTGAAGATTTGAGTGCCGCTGAAAAAATCAGCTGTTTTAGTGGGGGCACCAAATGGTCTATGTGTAAAACTAGCATGCTGCACAGCCTATTCATTGAGCTGTTTTCTGGTTTGGTCGTGACAATTTTGTGCTGTTTCCTGTCCTTGCCACAGGCTGCATGGTCTGCAACTTAGTCCAGAAACTTGCGGCAAAATCGAAGCCCAACACGAAAATGGCTTTTCCCAACGCATTACTGCAACATCTGTTGAAAAATCACGAGGGTCAGTTCAAAAGTGTCTGAAGAGGTCATCTGAGGGCAGGAGCGATTACAGGAAACGGCCAGGAGAAAGAAAACGATGATTGCACGAGATGATCGATTGTTACAGAGATTCACCATTGCTGACAGAAAGCTATGTCGCGAGGCAGCTGAGCGGACACTTTGCTACTGCAACAGGCAAGTCCCTAATTGAGAGATCCATTGTTCGTCATCTCAGAAAAAAGGTGTTTGTGCGTGTCAACCTTGCAAGAAGCCACATTGACGCCCATGTCGTTCGTGAGTGGGTGGTAGCACACCAGCACTTGGGCACTCGAAGACTGAAAGCGCATGTTGTTTTTCAGCTGAAGTGACGCGATGCCAATCCAAATGAAAACCTGTGGCACTGGTTGAAGGTCACCGCTAATCAGCACCATCTTGCAACACAAGAACGACTCTGGGAAGCAATACGGGACGCTTATAGATGGGAATTCCCCAAGACATGGTCGAAAACTTGATAGCGTGTGTTCCCATGAGGACTGCAGCAGTCCAGAGAGCAAACGAAAAGGCCACTAAGTACTGAACCATTATTTTTAATGTCATTATAGTCACAATAAACTTAAACCTACATTTACAAAAGCCACAACACATCTCAAAGAAAGCAAAGCCTTTTAGTCTACTGTTTCAGTCAGCTAGGCAGCAAGTGACCCATTCTCGCTCTTATGCCTATGAAAAGTTCAGGAAAAGCCTAAACCAACCAAAGAAATGTGTTGCTAGTACTCTAGATTTGCAGAAGTCAAATGCAAGAGTAGTGAAGCAGAACTTACATAAACTTTTAATTTACGGTTGTGGTCACGTGCACTAGATTTACCTAGGTGGATCTCTAATTGTGTCGGTCACTGTATATCCCCAAATTAAGGTTATTGAAATTTTGCCATTTTATAGAAACTTTAAAATATCTGAACAACGAAAACAACACAAATTGCAATTGTGATGTCAATACATGAAATGCATAAGGCCATGCGTATTTGAAAAACAGCACATTTATTTTTGTTTTCAGTTTCATTTTGTTTGGAAATACATGTAAATTGAAAATTGGTCAACTTTATTTGTTGCTTAGATGGGTGGCTAGCAATGCAAGGCTTTGTAGTTTGGCTGCTCTAGAGAGCACCTTAGCCACCAAGTCAACCTTAATAGTGTGTACCCCAAGTCAGCTTCCTTTCTTAAAACATAGAAATGAAAGCATGTGGTAATGTGATGTCTTACTACAATGCACAAATTTGATTCTGTAGGTACTGTCTATTGGAGACAGCAATGCTACACTTCAACTGGTTTTTATTGACACAGTGCAACTTGCTGGTCTTACAGACCCTTTTGACCATTCATTGCCTCCTGGTGGTCCTGAATCTATCTCAGCAGCCAGCGACCAATGGGAATGGATTGAATCAACTCTGAAGACATCTAACGCAACATGGTTAATTGTTGCTGGTCATTACCCTGTGTGGTCAATAGCAGAACATGGACCAACGAATGTACTGGTTGCACAGCTCAGGCCGCTGTTAGAGAAATACAACGTGACTGCGTAAGAAGCATTTGCAAACGTCAATGGTAGCACAAAGAATGTTGCTATACATTAGGACAGATATTGACTGAATGAATTAGGGAAACGTTAATTAAAGTAAAGGTGCAGGGTCATGGTCGGACATGCGCACTGCATCCCTTTGAAAAGGGTGCACTTTTCAAGCACTCAGTAACCGCGAGGACTTAGACGCTCTAATTTGCACCGAAGGCAAAGCTGACTGAAGTCTCTCTATAGCCTGAATTGGAACGATCAAGACGTTGAAGTATACGTTGCGTTAGTCTGTGACTCTGGTAGGTGAATTCTAGGCTTTTTAGATTTAGTCTCAGAAGTTTTCTTCTAAAGCCTCAAACTGAGGTTGCTACACTGCAGTTTCGGTAAAATTCGACAAGCACCCTTGCACTTCGAGCCAGATCGGAGCTCCTTACGCTCTGCACGTGACCAGAAAGCATGCGTCACGTTCCTGTATGTTGCATCTCAGAATAACCAAGCACACTCAGTTGACAGTGAGCACCAAGAATTTGTATTGTTTAAAGCTTACACTACTGCCCTGCCTCTCAATCGACACCTAAATAGCCAGTTTTGCAGTAGTTTTGTCTGTTGACATTTGTGCACGCTCAACATACGAACAGCATTTGAAGGGTTTACTGGTGATCGAAACTGGTTTTCTTGCCAGACACTTGAACATATGTTACGTATAATAGCTACAATGCAAAAGCTACCTCACTTGAGATCGGCTCAAGTGCGCATGTCCGACGGTGACCCTGCACCTTTAGAGTCAGTGTTTGTGTATCATTGGCGGCTTTAATCAGTCACTGTTGTAGGTACCTTTGTGGTCATGACCACAATTTGCAACACATTCGTGAGGAAAATAGTACTGTCAACTACTACCTCAGTGGTGCTGGTCACCTGACTGACCCATCCATCAAGCATAAAGTACCTTTAACTATATATTACCTCTTTTCTATTGTGCATGTTCTGTAACCTCTAGGATAGTATACCAAACGGCTCTCTCCGTTTCCATTATGGACCAAATGATCTGCTCTCAGATCATGGAGGATACACAGCATTCCAGTTGTCAGCTACTGAAATGACAGTTACGTACTTCTCTGATACAGGTTGCTAATGACTATGAATTCACTTGATGAATTTACTAATTAATTGAAATCTCTTTGTTTAGGATCCCATCTTTATAGCACAACTGTGACTACGCCCCGTTCAAGGGTGTAACATTAGCTACTCATGTTGTGTTTACACGTGTGACATCTATATTCATGATAACAATTTAGATGGTACAAGTATTTATGTGAGGTTGGACTTGATGGATGTCAGCAGTCATTCTTACTCAATTACATACATCAACAATCATCATAAAGGCATAGGAAACTACTAACTGGTTGAAAAGATATGCACATTATGACACATTAGTTAGCATTTTTCCAGCCTTTGATTTACTAACAGTCAAATCATGTTGAAGACAATTATAGCAACAAAAACAAACAGTATAAAGAGAGAACTACTGTTTGCTGACTAGACAAATTAACACATTCAAACAGTCTAGACAGACACAATTGTACCAAACTACATCACGTAAGGGGCTGGCTCAATTCTGCTTGGTTACATGCTCCAGGACAATGAATAGAGCCAGTCTAACTGTACATTGTTCCTGGATTCTTATGCCTGTTTTAGAGAGATTTGAAATAATTTGGCAAGGTTGTCTTTGAATACCTTGGTCCGTTTATCTGAGAGTAGGTCAACCCACTAGGGTAACAAGATGCCCAATACACTCTGAATATAAGTAAATTGTATTGGTGGACATATTATCAAGTAATGCAAACAATTATTGAGTTTATCATTACAATGGCACCTTATCTTCCCTGGCTGTTATGTTTTAGTCACCTGTAAGTTCATTGTTAGACAAACTGTTGCTGCAGATTGTTCAGCTAGTTTCTTGCTCTTACACCTGCAGTGAAGATACAGAACATACACAATATTCAGTATTAAAAACGATATCTAACCATAAACTGGAAGAATATTTCTTATCCCCAACAGTAACAGTTGACTTGAACTGGCGATCACTTTCCCGAGACACCTGTCAGTGAATAAAGGCACGATCTTTAATCTGTGTTTGGGAAAAGCTTACTTTACTACACTACTACGTATAATATTACAGTCTATCCAGTACATTATGATAGATACTTGACATTTTATCAGCTCTCAAGATAATATTCATACATAAGCAGCATGATTTGACTGCATGCTGCTTCGTGCATCACCTAAACTTTCTCAGACTTGACTGCTGACTGCTAGACAAGGTTGATGACAAATACAGTTTTCACATTAATAATGACTTTATATGAAGAATTGTTTGATGTGTGCATTTTGATTCTGTTGATGTCAAGCAGCAGTGCATCAACAGAGTCATAGTCTGACATTGTCTCCATAGCAACAGTGTGCGAAATAGTTTTTGACTGACCACTGGACGTCATGTCCTGTCAATTTAAAATTTGCCGGACATTAGAAATGTCTGGTCGGACATTCCAATCCTGGCAAATACTACTTATCACTTACAATTCATCATATATATATATATATATATATATATTTCTTATCAATACATTTTCTCTATTCTACTATAGTTTCTCAACCCCAACATAACTATCTCAAATTAACCCCAAAATATCTTCCCTACTCTCAAACGCAAGTATCTCTAAAACTATCTTAGAATTATAAAGCCATCTTTGATGGACAACTGTTGATGGAGGTGTGAGGTGGCTTGGCTAACAGTCAGGTGGTTATGCAGTGCTGATCTCCGTGCAATTGATTTTGAAATGTCGAGGCTGTGAGACAACCAAAGACCAAAAGTTTCAACCACAAGGGTGATATACATTCTTGCCGGGTCCAATGGACACCTGCTTGGGAGTAAAGACCTTGCAACACCTCCTCGAGGAGTGTAGCAATGACATGTTCAAGCGAACGTGTACACACACTGATCACACCACATCTTTTTCCAACATCTGAGTCCACCACACTGGATATACCAGCACAAGGAACAAAGTGGTCTGGGTGGAGGCATATGTTTCCCCATTCAGATCTAGTTGATGGTTGCTGTAGTGGATCAATTTATGACAATTATCATGGGTTGCCGCAGTAATTCAAGGTCAGTACATGTGTCCATGTATTCGTGTTGCCAAACCAAATCTCTTGGAATACACTGCACGAACAGGTTGATAAAGGACACTTGCCACCGCAGTTAGCTCGAGGATGCCTGACCAAGTGCTAGGTTTCATGGCTCTAGATGACACTTTGATGTTGCATGCCTTTGATAAAAGAGTCAAAGGCATGTAATTAGTACAACCCACCTGACAAATTACTAAAAAAGACTGACTAAAAAGTGGCCATTGTTTGAGATAGCAATGAAGAGAGAAACAGACTTTCAATGTCCTACCCAGTGAGTTTAGGGACGTCATATTCGTCCGCATATGCGCCATACCTCTAGACGTGGAAACTGCAATCGTTCCAAGCTTATTAAGAACATGCACTACGCTAATGACAGGTTTTTAGTTCAAGGACTTCTTGCTATCCTATCAACCTAATCATCTTCAGGTTCTTATAGCCCCTACAGAAAACATTACACGCAAGTATCTCTGAGTTTCCTATCCTGCCATGTGGCTGTCCACTGCATTTTTGTTGCGCACCTCGGAGACCCAGCGTGTGTACTAGAGCGCCCACATCCGCGATTTAACAAAATACCCGTTCAGCTCTAGCCGTATAACGCGTGGCTGATTGCGTTTGTTTTGTGCGGAAACTGCGGTTGTTGACATAACATTGGGATGTGCGAGGATGTGGGTTGCTCATACGGAATTCCACACCTGCCGCTACTCCACCGGACAAAATGTCCGGCGAAATCAGGAATGGCCGGACAAATGCTTCGTTCGGTCGGTAAATGTCCGATGTCCGACCGTTATTTCGCACACTGTCTAAGCAATGACTCATATGCAAAAAGTCTGAATAGAGCATTTCCATGCCAGTCATGGCCTTTAGTTTCTAATGCATATTCTAATTCATGAGTCACTAATAACAAATTGTGGTTTGTGAGTGTTATTAATTAGTTACATCAACTCGCCTATAGGTACACTAATGACATGATTGTGCTGAGGTATTCATCATACACACATTATTATATACTTTAATTAAAGCAAAGCAATAACAAAGACAAAATGACAATGCAAAAACCAAACAAGACCAAAAAGAAAAATGTGAAAACTAACAGCTCGGTTTTATCATTAAAAGAACAACGCCCTCATCATGAGAAAATTCAACACTCCATGCTGTAACAAACAACCATTATCCTACTATCACATTTGTGACTAAAACGTATTTCATTTCGTCATCTGAATAACTAAAACTCACAACATCTATGTATTGAATTCAATATTAACATGTAACTACAATGTGATAGACACGTATAAAAGTATTAAAGCTGTAATAATACCGTTTGATAGAATGGAGTCTTCATTCTGTGTCTTCTGTCCTCAAACACAAATGCAAACACTATTGTATGCAATCAATACAATCAGCTGCTCATACACTGTCCAACAGTAGAGTTGAGTCTTAGGTGGTTCCTTGCAGTTTATTTCAATTTTGGTACATCGAACAGGTAACTCGCAGATATCATACTCAGAATCATCTGCATCCAGCCGAGGTTTCTTGCAGCTGTTGCCAAGAGGAACACACTAGAAATATCATGGTACCAACATTCTTTCCTTGACACAAAGTCTGGTGACTCACATCTCTGTCAATCAAAAGCTCCTTTTCTTGAGCACATAAAGTCTTTTCAACTTCATCATAATAGTCAGAAAGCTCCCAGATTGCACTGCACCAAAAGAATCAACCACTTCATTCCTACCATCTTTGACTACATTGCCTGCATATTGAAGTATGGCAATACCAAATCTCTTTCAAGCTGTGAGCAGACAGTAACCTTTTACCCTCTGACGATTCAAGACTTATGCGCAATAATTGAGCTAGACAATACTTCACGTTTGCATAGTGAGAGTTGTACTGGACAGCCTGACAGCATTGACATAAAAGTATATGTCTCTCACTTTAAATGCAAGATTACTTCAGTGCTCTCACATAATGCAAAAAAGCCTTAGCAACTTCATTCACTGGTAGAAGACCCTCTTTTCTGTCAAACATTGACATTCAGCAAAGAAACACATTTATTTTACAACAAAGTGCACCTAAAAATCGATACGTTCCATTGAGCAGCTCTAGCAATCATTACTGATGAAGCACCTAACAATGTCACCATTGCAATTTATACCTTTTATGAACTTTGACAGAGCAGACCTGTCACTTGTCTGTATGTTTCAATGTCTGCGTACTCATTGATATGATCAACAGAGCCACCACTAATGTAAAAAGTACATATTCACAACTGGGCAAAGACAATAACTAGTGGACATTCTACTTTGCAATAACAGGGATCGAGATATTCTCAGCAACTGCTTTAATGTGATCAATATGAACTTTGTGTTGAGGTCGTTCAGAAATAAGTCTAAACATAATGACAAGCATGCTTCCGTTAATAGCAATATCAATATCTAAATCAACATTGACCTTCCGTGCACTGCCAAAGCAGCAGCCCCAGCACCTTCTATTACTTTTGCCAATGCAACAGTTTCGTCAATCTACACCAATTGAACAATAGCACAGCTCCAATCAAATTGGTAAAATAAGATGACTTACAGTTGGCAAAATCCTAATCTTACAGCTAACTGGTATCGATACTGATTTCACTAGCGCTGAGACAATTTCCTGAACTTTATCTGGATTTGTCAACAATGCTGCTCCCATTCCACCCTACAAGTAACACAAGATTCATAGCTGCCCACAATCTTCTACTCAACATTCCAGCAACATCCAGCTGGTTTTCTGTCACTCTCTCTATACCTCAACTGAGAACTTCTTGGGGCACCCCATGTTGATATCAATTCCAGCAACTTCCTTTTCTCTGCAATAGACAGTCATTCAGTAATTTTAACATTACTAATCTATAATATGTGCAAAGTCAAACTTACACTAGTTGTGCAACTTTTACAGCTCGTCCAGGGTCTGCTGTACCCTACGCAAATACACAGTGAAACAACTTTCTTATAGCATGATAAATGAATCGTGAGCAGGCATCTTTAAGGTGTGTTTCATCGTGTTTGTAAAGGCCCATTTAAGAGGCAGTTGCTGTAACACTTGCAGGAATTTCAGATGGTGGAGTTACAATTGCCATGTGCCACAATACATGACTTGGCACAGTGACCAGTGTGACCATTTCGGCCATGGCCTGACATATTTTTAAAACTGCACTTTTGCCTGACCATCAATGACGTTAATTTCTGTTCTAAGGTATAGATAATTCAATAAGTCATAAATTCCTTCTCATGGCAGTAGTTTGTGCATCGACCTTGCATTCTCTGGATATCAGTTGAAGGTACTGTACAATGTAGCTCCTGTGTACGTTTTAGAAATTAGACCTGGTTCAATGTCATTATAACTCTCATTGGCTAAGATTGTCCCACTCTCCTCCCATAGTGCACTACATTGCCCCACCTACTAACACGCATAAACCTGTCTGGCTATAACTTGCTTTATATATGCCCCTGTCTGATGCAATGCAATAACACAAGTTAAACACAACCGTGTACCTAGCTAACAGACTATGAGCGCGTTCGATTTGCAGTTCCGGCAGTTCCAGCTAGAACTCGCATTCAATTTTAGTTCTGGAACTGTTTTGAACTGATTCCAACAGTTCTGTCCAAGGAGCTGGAACTGCTAGCACTGACGACACGCTTTCTGGTCTGGAAGTTCGAGGCTATGACTGACACACCTCTTTTTTGCAAAGTCCCGGAAGAGTGATGGTGCACTATTTGTAAACTGCAATACTGGTAGTTCGTACACTCTATCGATCTGTTTTGAGAAAGATTGGCGTCCATCACAAGGTCAACAAGAGGCGCTGTTAGCTGAAGTCGCTCTGGTAGTCGATGGATCGGTAGCTGATGCCGTAGTAGGCGTTGACATTATTTTGGTTAGAATTAGCAGTTCCGGTTCACAAAGCAAATTTTTCGTTCGATTTTGTTCTGGTTCTGACGGTTACAACAGTTCTGACACGACACGCCCTCATTTTCAGTTCTAGAACTGCAAATCAAACACGCCCTATGATCAATCTCCATTAAACACACAAGATGTTGACAAGATTAGTTTCATCACTGTCAACAGTTCACCACCCAATGCTACCACATCTAAACGGCTAACAACAGTTGTTGGCATGTCGGTGTTCTTCATGATGTACTGTTATGGAATTATGAAGTTGAAGAATGTAAGCAGAAATTTCTGCTGGTGACTCTTGCCAGAGGCATATCACATCATGACTACAGATCAGCTTACTTTTACGAGTTGATAATCTGAGGCATTCAAAGCTCTGTTTGTGGTCTGTTAAGACCATGTACACAGCCTATTTCATCGCACTTCATCAACTCCTCAGCACGTCTCCTAGCAGTGTTATCATTAGCAAAACAGCTGAGTCAATAAAAAGAGTGATGGTTGTATGCCATACCATAGTAATGTCTTCCATCTCCACAAGCCTATCAGGAAGATGTCCATATCACTATCTGCACTTCACTACAAGCCCAAAGTGACAACAAATGTCTCAGTGGATGATGGTAGCCACCTTCTTGTGTCACTGTGTGTAGTCTATTGATATGTACAGCCTGTAACATTGTCAACCGCCTCTGAGTCTTCACCACCCTGTGGCAAGTAGGACTGTCATGTTGTGTTCATGGTACATACTCTCAAATGAGTGGCCTTACGCAGCAGCGACCAGTCCTTAAACAAGTGAAAGCAAGAAGAATTGCTGCCTTGAGCCATTTATAAAGTGATCTGGTCTCTTTGATGTCCACAGGTGGTTTCTCAGCAAGACAGTAATACTGGTCATACAACTTCTGCCCCACATGCAAAAATGCTTTACATATCTGTTTGAAAGACTTGCTCAAAGACACCAGCATCATCATGTACCATCAAACATGGTGGTCCCATTCCTTTGAGTGTCACCTGACACTTTACTTTAGGAGCTTCTATGCAACCAATCTGTTCCCAATGAATAGTCTAGATCAGTGGTGTAACTAGTGGAGTGCAAGAGGTGGTTTCCAGCAACATTGAAAGGCATGATTTTTGTAAAAAGACAAAGAGGCTAAGAATAAAGATGTATACGTAACTCTAGCATATTTGGGTAAGCATGACTACAAACATAATGACAGCATAGTTGACAATAAGTCTACTGTGAAAATAACAGTTGTATATGTATATTACAGCTACTTGTGTATACAGTTTTTGTAAAGATACAGTGTCATTTGTCACTGTCAAGTAAAACAAACACCAGGTAAGTTAACTTACTAACAACGTTACAAACACCAGTTAACTAACAATATTTCGAGCCTGGCTGATAAATCACTGGAATCTAAGGATGACTTTCCTGTGGTCCACAGACGTTGATAATGAACGTGAAAGAGTGCTAGATCAGAAAACCTTCCCCAACCCAGTGGACCACAATGCTGCCTATATTTTGCCCATAGCACTAATTAAGTGCTCACACTCACAACTAGTTGCTAGCCATGTGCAAAGTTGAAACAAATCATCACAATGCTGCAATTGTGACAGAGATAATTCAGACAGCTTGATCTAGAGCAGCCTCTGGTGAGATGACAGCCTGTCCAGCAACTTACCTCAGCTTGGAACGTGTCATCACTCACGACACTGGTTTCTACCGGCAAGCCATCCTTTTCATTGGTGGAGAACTGTAGTATGGACTGTTAAGCTTTGAGAATATCACAATGGTCCACTGGAGCACATAAGATGCCCAATAGAGACTCATAGTCCCACTTTCTGCAAATTTAGGACCAAAAAATCGAGTGTCAAACTGAACATTGCCTCATCTAGCAATCATACTGTGATGGTCTGACAAAAGTAGACTACTGGTGTAACCCTATGTGGGAGTATCATTATGCTGTGGTTGCCAACCACATCTTCCGTAAAGAGCAGGCTCTACATTGGCACTCTGGGTTCTCTCCATAGCTTTCTTCCACCATTCTATGAATCTCTTCCACATTGTCACACATCTGCTTGAGATGTGGCATCACACTGGTAATCTTGCTCATATGGCATAGACAACTTCAGAAGTTTGGCTCATAGGATGTGCCAAATACTAGTATACATATTGCTTACCTAGGTTTGGGTGGTTTCCGTACAACAGAAAACTAACGTTAGTTACGCCACAGTGGATGAATCTCTGGACGATTGTAATTACAGCAGTTGAATTTGGTTCTCATACAAATGGACTAGAAGATCTGTTGCTATTCAGTAAGTTTCAGTTACATCGCTTCTACCAACCCTTGTTAGAGAGTTCAAGGCATGGTAACTTAACTAGAGTTAGTGATGGTAGGCTTAAAGTCCTGGCTAGAACCCTGTTATGGATAACACATTGCTAAACAGTAATGATTATTAAACAAATTTCATATTCTATTCCTTTACCATTGTTCTTTAAATTTAGATAATCTTAACTACAATTAATTTCCCCAATTCTTGCTGTTTCAATAACTCATAAATTCTCAAAATCCTTGTAGATTCACAACCTTACATCCATTGATGCAGTGCACTGTACTTACCAATTGAAAAATGACTTTCCCCTTCTCCTGTTCACAAGTTCGAAACATACACTGCCCACTAGGATGCACAAAGTCCACTGTATGCAGCACATCTACACAAAATACCTTGAAAAACAGAAATAATCTGGAATCGTTTGTAATCATAACCATTAACTGTTCGTTTGCAAACCACCATGCGATGATCAATTAGCTCCTAGCAACACACAAATACACACATAAGTCCGTACGTATATCGTATATAAGAATTCACTACCAAATCCAAAGTCATTGCCAGGAATAACAAGAACCAAAACATGATATGAAAAATTAAGCAATAGTGTGATAAAATCAATACATAATAATTAATAATACTAATCTAACAGCAATCGTAACGGGAACGATAAATAATGATAACAATTGAACTCAAATGCAATGTTTCATGAGTTTTAAAACTGTACTAAATAATGCTACAAACAATCCGTTAGAAACAGTGTTAAATCACATGATTCCAAATTGTCTCATGTTCAACAAAGTATTCAAATTGCAAGGCTTGCTTGTAACGTTTACAATACATAGACCTTGAACTTGGCCCTCTTAAAGAAACACTCCAGAGAACTGCGCAGCTATAGTGCGCAGCGTAATGCGCAGCCGAAATAGAGAGGTGTGGTGATCGAGGGAGTTCACGGAAAGTGTTCCTGCGTAAGGATGAGTGCTTCGTAAACTGTTAGAACACGATCGACGACAGCGGCCACTGCTTTTAACACCAAAGAATTTCACAAAACGCCAATCCTCTCAAATGTTGCCAGACAGAAAAAATCGCACGAAAAGAAGGTCAGTCTGTAGACAGTCAGAAAGTAGCACAACGGTTTCCACCATTCTTGGAGCAACGGAAACAACAAAGAGACCATTTCCGGAAACGTGATTGCATCAGTAAGGCTCACGTGATCTGATGGCACGCAAAAACCCACTTCACTTGGAGGATGAAATTCTTGAAACGGCCCCGTCAGTTTTAAAGTTTCTAAAATTCTTAACGTACATCTGTCGGGTTTGCTCTGAGATAGCGCCCACAGATACCCAACTTGGTTAGTATGGACTTCCCATTAGCGAGAGAAGGCAGAGCCAGCAGCTAGAACATAGCTCTGGAATGCTCCTTTAACTATTGTGCCTTGAATTCACAAAGGCATAAATGCTTTATTAGCTGAGTTGACTAAATTTCACATAATCTTGCTAAGTGTCTATATTCAGCCGTTACACAGTGCACATAAACTTCATACATGCTTTTAGATAGTACGCCCTGTCAAATAGGCCCGCTTGCTAATACACTTGTACCGGAAAACATTCTGCGTTAGCGCACCGCCTCTACCTTAAATCTCTGCAATCATTTCTATTCGCAGATTTGGTCTTAGCACAGCGTCTTGCTCAGATTCCCTGGCAGGCTGCAATCATTCACGAATGATGACAATGACGACAATCATGAGGACAAACTTGGATCACGTGGACTATGATAAGGATCGATGTGTATGTTGATTGGCTGAGACATAAAACGTTGAAAGCCCCACCACAATTGCAGGTGTTTGCTATTCAGGATGAAGTTATAGCGACCAGATGATACCAAAAGAAATTTTTGGAAAGGCCATTACCACAAAATGCTGTGTGTGTGCGTGTGCACGTGCGTGCGTGCATGTGTGTGTGTGTGTGTGTGTGTGTGTGTGTGTGTGTGTGTGTGTGTGTGTGTGTGTGTGTGTGTGTGTGTGTGTGTGTGTGTAAGCAAGAATGAGACCTGTACAAGAATAGACATGATGGTGTTGCGAAAGTAATCTACCTCCATGTTGCTTTTCAGTTTGGTTTACAGTTTGATCATCATGCAATACAAACAGAATGAAAAGTAGAATTTAACCGACCACATACTGTGTGGTCGGTTAAATTCTACTATGTGGCCGGTTAAATTCTACCTTTCATTCATATCATTGTATTGAGCAAACAAGACAAGAAAGCATGATTTATTGAGGTATCTGTTCCTCATGACTCAAATGTTCAGGCAAAGGAGGAAAAATTGACCAAATACAAGGACCTTACAGAAGACTCGAAGATCTACCTACTAAGGTCCAGATTGTATAAATTGTCAGAACAATAGCACTATCACTAAGTGACAATAGACTTTCTACAATATTGTGAACGAGTGCCAAGACTTGAAAGACATTTGATAGCAACTATGCAGACTGCTGCTATTTTGGGTACGACGTACATTTGGTGTAGATGCGCCATCTAAGTTGCATGACCATCCAGTAGAGTATCTTTGAACCCAATTGGTTACATTGATTTGCTGTTATATTACGTTACCAGTGTGTGAAACTAATATAAATGATGGTGATTTTGTCTAGTTAGAGAGGTACTACATGCACTCTTGCCTGAGTCTTTCTAGAATATCATGTTTGACACTAAACACCCTGGTTGTCTTCAAACAATTATTTTTGACCTTACACGACGTTTGGCATGTAGTCCTCACAACACAACCGTGACCATTCAGAAGAAACGATGTTACACTGGAACATGTCATATTCCAACGACAGTCAGGGGATTGTGTTTCCAGGGAAGACTACGGCTCAAAATTTCTTACAGCGTCATTTACCAGATAACAACCACAAAATTGATTCCACCAGTCAGAATCACTTACAACTTCTGTTGGACTTGGCTTTATGGTCTTCACTCAAAGACTCTGCAAGCATAAGAAACTGAGCTCGACTGAATACCATTTCTGGTTAACACACTGGGGCATGGCTATGGGCAGTGCCAAACCCAAATTTCGGCCTTTCCATGCCCAAAAGACAGTTTGTTGTTGCACTAAGAACATGGTTGGGTATCCCATTTTTCCAACACCCAAACTCCAAATGCTGCCCTTGTGGTAACACTATTGATAAGTTTGGTGACCATCTACTGGAATGTAATCAAGGACAGAGTTTGACAACAAAGCGTCATGATGCTTTATGCGAAGCGGTGTATAATGCACTGCTTACAGATGATTCTCGTTGTCGTCGAGAGGCTAGATGTAGCAGTAGCAACCAAACAAGACCAAGAGATGTGGACCATCCTGATTTCAAGCACGGTTTACCTGCATACTTTGACTTATCAATATGAAATTCTTTACAACCGTCTTTTCTCACTCAAGCAGCAAGTTATCCAGGTGCAGCATCTGAAGCAGGAGAGATGGAGAAGGACGAACGACATCACTTGAATGTGTCCAGCACAGGCAGCATTTTTCATTCGCTCGTGGTTGAGACTTTGGGTCTTTGGACACCTTCTAGCCTTCAAGTGCTCAAGATTATAGCACGTAGAGCTTCTTTTAAACATAATGTTTCAATTAGCCAATCTGTTAGTCATTTTCATCAGTAACTCTCTACTAGGCTGTAGTGTAGCAATGCTAAAATAATACTAGCTAGATGTAGTATTAATGGTACGACTAGTCCCTCCTGGGACTTGTAATAAGTAAAAATCATATTCCATTCAAGATTCATATGCCTTGCTTCTTACAGCAAGGCAGAAACAGACATAACAGGCACATATATATATGTATATATATATATATATATATATATATATATATATATATATATATATATATATATATATATATATATATATATATATATATATATATATGAATCTAAAGTAGTCTACTTCCCATCAGTCTAGCACTAACATCCACAAGCTAACTGACAGCTGCTGCATAAGGTTATTGTAGGCCTGTGAAAACGGAATGTTGTTTGAAGTAATTGTTTTGGTAGCAATGGTTCTCAAAGTTTCCAAGCTGGCAGGAGTCCAAGCTCTAAATTATTCCACTACCAGAGGATAGAAGAGTGCACCTGAAGAGGACTAAGTCATCATGTTTGGTGTCTTTCTCAATCTCCCTGAGAAGACTGGCGGCACCTGCGACAAGTCGCTGAACTTGACACAAATTTAGGTTGGAACAAATAACGTATGGTTACATCAAACTATATAGCGCAGGACAACCAGTCAAAAAATTGGGGTGGAAGACGTCTCCAAAGCAATCACAGGTGTCTGACGAGAATCTCTGCTCCTTTATCAATAAAGCATTGAAGATAATGCTCGGAGAGCGTTGTGACGTTTTGACCGTAAATTAGTCTAATGGCAGCCAAGGAGATGGTCACCAAAACCGTCAATTAACTGACCACACTTGCATCTTACAGCAAAAGGAATCCTGGATGTACTGGAAAAGAGTTATGCCCAACCATAAACGAACAGCAATACAGAACTCATGCCTGGTCATGGAAAGGCCAAGGTTTGGGTTAGGAACGGCTCGTAGCCACGCCCCAGCATGTGGTTCTGAAATTGTGTTTAAGTCTGGCTTCGTCTATCAGAGTGCAAGAAAGTTTTGAGTGCTCCATAGTTACTACTATCAACTTGAGACTGAAGTGTGTGTTGTGATGGTGAATTGACATTACAATAGGACTCAAAACTTCCAAAATTCTGGAGAAATTCTTCTTTAGCACTAGATTAGCCATCAATTAGAAAACTTGACTTCTCAAAAGTAGCTAAGTGAAGAAAGTGACTGACCAAGTCTCTACTACAATTGCAGCTGCTAATACAAACATTATACTAACTGATCCATAAGCCTCTCGTAGACCCAGACCTCCACGGTTGATGGGTAGTGTTGTTTAAAGTCAAGCTTCATCCGAAAGAGATGAATGAGTTATGACCTCAAGAGAGTGGCGGACCTTTGTCAAACAGCAGTAGTTGTTGAGTTGCCTTTCCGGGAGTGACCTTACAAAGAAGGTGATTAATTTTTAGGTAAAGCCAAGCAGCTTCAAAGTAAATGTAATTCGATCTGCACGTTGTTGATGTCTATGAGACACTTCTGAGCTTCCAAACTTTGGCTATTCGACGTTGGAAGCCTGATTTATAAAATTCATCAGAGCCAAAGATTAGAGAACCCAGTAACTCAACACCACCATCCCTAGGCAAAACACATTGGACTTCTACAGACAGTTCAGAAAAGACTGGTTACTAGTGGGCCAAAAGACCTCACATTTGCTTAGGTTCAAGTGTAAACCATATTTCGGACCATTTGACTGCAAGGCACTGAGTAGCAACGATATGGATTCTCGTGTTCCTATGAAGGTGGCATCATCTAGGTATCAGATCTGCAAGAGTAGATAGATTCGAAACTTCGTTGGGAACGTCATTAAGCAAATCCAAAAACCACCAAAGAGAATAATAACAGTCCCAGAGGATCACCTTGCTGAACCCCAGCCTTTGAAAGAATATAATGGCTGCCAAACCAAAGTTCCCCTGCACACTGATATGAACAGTAAGTCCAAGAAAATAAATCAGGTAGCTCCTTGTATAGTCGAGAAAGAAGGACTGCCTACTGCATTCATTACTTAAAGGCGTTTTTTGCCATGTCTACTTTCAGACAGCACAACTTCTCTTCTGATAATGAAGAAATACATGATCGTGTTGTATGTACAGCTGCTTCCAAACCACCCCTATATTTTTCAGATCCAAATGTTTGGTTTGTAGTCATTTAGTTATTGTAAGTACTTATATATATATATATATATAGATACACACACACACACACACACACACACACACACACACACACACACACACACACACACACACACACACACACACACACACACACACACACACACACACACACACACACACACACACACACACACACACACACACACACACACACACACACACACACACACACACACACACACACACACACACACACACACACACACACACACACACACACACACACACACACACACACACACACACACACACACACACACACACACACACACACACACACACACACACACACACACACACACACACACACACACACACACACACACACACACACACACACACACACACACACACACACACACACACACACACACACACACACACACACACACACACACACACACACACACACACACACACACACACACACACACACACACACACACACACACACACACACACACACACACACACACACACACACACACACACACACACACACACACACACACACACACACACACACACACACACACACACACACACACACACACACACACACACACACACACACACACACACACACACACACACACACACACACACACACACACACACACACACACACACACACACACACACACACACACACACACACACACACACACACACACACACACACACACACACACACACACACACACACACACACACACACACACACACACACACACACACACACACACACACACACACACACACACACACACACACACACACACACACACACACACACACACACACACACACACACACACACACACACACACACACACACACACACACACACACACACACACACACACACACACACACACACACACACACACACACACACACACACACACACACACACACACACACACACACACACACACACACACACACACACACACACACACACACACACACACACACACACACACACACACACACACACACACACACACACACACACACACACACACACACACACACACACACACACACACACACACACACACACACACACACACACACACACACACACACACACACACACACACACACACACACACACACACACACACACACACACACACACACACACACACACACACACACACACACACACACACACACACACACACACACACACACACACACACACACACACACACACACACACACACACACACACACACACACACACACACACACACACACACACACACACACACACACACACACACACACACACACACACACACACACACACACACACACACACACACACACACACACACACACACACACACACACACACACACACACACACACACACACACACACACACACACACACACACACACACACACACACACACACACACACACACACACACACACACACACACACACACACACACACACACACACACACACACACACACACACACACACACACACACACACACACACACACACACACACACACACACACACACACACACACACACACACACACACACACACACACACACACACACACACACACACACACACACACACACACACACACACACACACACACACACACACACACACACACACACACACACACACACACACACACACACACACACACACACACACACACACACACACACACACACACACACACACACACACACACACACACACACACACACACACACACACACACACACACACACACACACACACACACACACACACACACACACACACACACACACACACACACACACACACACACACACACACACACACACACACACACACACACACACACACACACACACACACACACACACACACACACACACACACACACACACACACACACACACACACACACACACACACACACACACACACACACACACACACACACACACACACACACACACACACACACACACACACACACACACACACACACACACACACACACACACACACACACACACACACACACACACACACACACACACACACACACACACACACACACACACACACACACACACACACACACACACACACACACACACACACACACACAGATATATATATATATATATATTCTCTATTCTACTACAATTTCCAAACCCAAACCCCAACACAACTATCTCAAACTAACCCAAAATATCTTCACTGCTTTTCAATGCTAGTCTCCATCTTAGAATTATAAAGCTAAAGTCTGATGGACAGCTGTTGATGGAGGTGTGTGGTGGCTGGCTAGCAGTCAGGTGGTTATGCAGGGCTGATGTCCGCGCAACTGATTTCAAAACGTCGAGGCTGTGAAACGACCAAAGACCAAAAGTTTCAACCACGATAGAATGGAATATTCCTCCTGCTGCTGTTACAGATGCTTGGTGTAAATTGTCTTTTGCCTCCTCTCCTGCTTCAGCTGCAAGGTCTGGCCAATTTGAAGCTCTTACGACTAAATGAGGTTGGAAGCAGTTTCTTACAGTGATGTCGAAATAGGTGGGGCATCCTAGCTCAAAATCCAGATGATAAATGTCTCCTGGTCTACTGTTTGAGTATCCATTGCATCTCTGTTCCATTTGACAGTTTGCATTGTTGTTTAACGTGTGAAAAATCCCTTCACCTAGAGCATTGTGGCATCTAATTCTCAGGTTGCCATTGCCACAACCCAAAAGATGATCACCATGAACATCTAAAACCTGCCTGCAAGAGCAACGTTTGATTGCGGAGGACATGGAAAAATTGGTATTCCAAGCCACAACCGCACAGAGACAATGAACACATGCTGGAGCATAGCAAGGCCAAGATTATGGGTAAGTTATGGGTAGTGCCAATAACAAGTCCCCAGCACAAGAGTAAGAAATTGTGAGTAGTCGAGCACGATCTCTCAGGATGGAAAGCTCCTTCAACAAAGAGCAAAGAGTATCCTTCAGCAAGTGTTGCAGTTGTTTTTGAGTAGAAGAAGCATCATTGATGTCAGGGCGGTTGCTGGGTATATATACTTTACTGTAAACATTCTAGACCGGGCTATCCCAGCCTTGATAGTTGACATCACACTCTAAGTAATTGCAAATCATTTTAGCATTTGCAGAAGGGCATGCCACATTATATCTCGGATGGCATTGTGACGTAAACATCAAATTGGATCTTGCTTACAGCCTAAAAGATGATCTCCTTCAATATCAACGATTTGGCTGCATATGCGTCTTGGAATCTTAGAAGAGGAAAAGACTGCAAGTCTAAGCCACAAACGGAGAGTGACAATAAATTAATGACGTGCCATGGCAAGGCCTAACTTTTCGTTTGGGATTGCCCGCAACAAACTGGCAGCATGAGGAGCAGAGATGGTATTAAACGTGCTCTGTCACAAAGACTTCCAAAATACTTCAATTGATGAACTGTAACTTCGTCTATTTTAGCTTGCAGATGACACTGAGTTGTTGACGGAGATGACAAGTCTAAGACTGGTGGATGTATATTGCGTGAAGAGAAAAGTCGTTGAATAATTGATGAGTAGACATTTCCCCGGGAATAACAAAGGTTTGACAACATAAATTAGCAGGAGCAAGTCGGAGTGATAATTCTTTTGTTGTATTGCAGCTACCAAGAAAGTAGCAATTGCAGTTGTGTTAGCCTGTCATAGACCTATACCTCCCAATTGTGTTGGTGGTCTTGCTTGTAGCCAAACCCTATCTGATATAAAGCTCTGAGAGATTACACCAAGCATATCTCGGAGTCACATGTCAAATTGATTCCACTGAAGTTCAGCTTTATCAGGAGGAACAGTGCGTAGTAAACTGTTCACTTTACAAGAACCAAGACTGTGTAAAAGAAGCAATTCTATCTGTGGATTGTGAATGTCTGAAAGAAGTGATTGATTGTACAGAACGGAGCCTACACGGTTTGCAACGACATCGTTGTAAAATTCACTTGAACCAAATATTAGAGAGCCTAATAGCTCTACTCCATCTTTTATGTGCTTGATTTCTGTTGGAAAGCTTGGAAAGTTCTGATTTCCAGACGACCAAAAAAGTTCACTTTTAGTAATTAAGACTGAGTTTGAGGCCAAAAGAAGCACCTTTTCCAACAACGTAGTGCAACAAAGTGGAAACGCTTTGGCGGGTTCCAATGAAGATTCCGTCATCTAGATACCACAAGCTGAGTTGCAAGTTTTCAATGGGGACCAAATCTCATTTCACCCGCAGATTTATAAGACCAATGAACCCAGCGAACCAATTCAGGAAACTCTTTATTCAGGCGAGTAAGAAATTTCTGTCGATTGCATTCGTTAACTGCATTAGCAACAGTTATCTGTTCGGTTATGGCAGCATAATGCTAAAATGATTTGCAATTATATATATACATACACACACACACCATATTTCCACACTTTTAACGGCATGTCGGTAAAAGTGGGGTTTACCAAAATTAGCGCCAAACCAATCTGGTACCCTATACTGGCATGCCGGTATAGACTGAGGTATATGGGTCCTAGGAATTCCAGACACGCGCAACCTTGTAATGCTCATCTGAGCACGCTTGATGATGGCAGAAGTTGATGCAACTACAAAGGGTAGAAACTCATATACAATTCAGAGAAAGAGTAAAGTTTAAATGAGATTGGCAGCTTTGAAAGATAATATCTCAAAAGACGGCAAAAGAATGTGGGGTTACAAGAAGCTGAGTACAAGACTGGATAAAAGGTCAAGAACAAATTGAACGATGAAGAAGGACAAGCAAGTGTCGTCTAAGAAGAGAAGGAAAGCATCAGTGGTGGCTGCATCAAATGAGGCAAAGAGAAGAGCTTGATTTCCTGAGTTAGAATTTTGCCCCACAATATACCAGCATGCCCGTATACCTCGGGGAGTATACCTTGGGGTATACGTGCACTTGCTAAACCCCGTCATTAATTAATTAACCGGCATGCCGTTATAAGCGCGGAAGTATGGTATATATCTAGACAATAGGCCTAAACCTTTTCAAAATTAGTAACTTGTGCTGTCAAACGACATTTTCAGACAAACGACGACCATACTGTAACTCAAACAGACCTAGGAGGAAATAGACGTAACACCCTCAACTCTAAAAAAATAGGGTAAAGAGACGATGTACCAGATAAAATTATGTATGTCATTGTACATGTCATCCATGCCACTGCGTTGCACTTGTCAAAAACAGGAGCGTCCAAAAACAATTAGAACATACAAGATAAAAGAGTTAAAGAGATAAAAGATGAATGACAGTAGACATGCATCTCCCCGAAATTTTAGGCATACAGATCGATTTTCTACTTATAGATGACTACAGCCCTTACCTCTGCATAGACAATATCGGCACCATAATCGAGAGCCAGCAGACGAGTGGGAAGTTTACCTATTCTCACCATTGGCGCTAGAATAATCTTCCCTCTGTACTCCAACACCATCTTGCAATTGATTTCAACGAGGTAGCCAGCTCGGTTCCAGATGTTTTCCCGTATGCACACTGCACGTGACAGGAATCTCTAGGTTAGACTGCGTGGTGCTAGTCTAACACCAAGTGCAGAGCCGTATGACCAAGTGCACCACAGTTACTAATCGTTGCTGGTGGTGATGGTGGTGTACAGTAGACAAGAAGTCACTGGTGCTTGCATGCATAGGGTTGCATTATGTCCGGTCCTAGAGCACGTAACTAGACGCTAATCAACAAAACCAAAACAGTGTTTGCCGCTTTGCGGTACAGTAAACAGCGCTAGCTAGAGATGGTGTGTTGTGGACTGAATAGACAGTCACTTTATTAGCTAAAAGACTGGGATTAGAGAAGAGTTGTCATTGACAACAACGTAGAGAGAGAGAGAGAGAGAGAAAACTCTCCAAATGCAATTCAACTCCAACTACTGAATGGTTGATATTTTTTAAATCATATTGAACTTAATTAACTAGGTTCACACAGTAATTAAGTTGCAGTCACTTGTGTTTATTACTACACACAAGTATGTAGCCTCGAAGTTTCAGACAGTCTGAAACTTCAAGGCTAACAAGTATGCTACCATACATGAACACCATATTAATGCACTTTAGTTGGCATAGAATTTTGTCCAACACTAGCAACTTCAAAAGATAACTTTGATATAAGAATAACTTGTTTATTACTGAGAAACACATCAAATTTTACTATTTGAGAATGCTCATACACAACCAAGATTGTTTGAATAAAAATTAATATCTGACCAGCGTTCTGCAAGAAAAATTACATCACATACAAAGTGGACTGCAGTTATCTCTTGCAACCACATCTCTTTGTCTTCCAATTTTTGTCTCTTGACAATACCAGACGATCCTTTTGATTTCCTGAACTTGCCTCTGGTTTGGACGACACTTCCTTCTTTAACATCTCTTCAGCTAAGTAAAGGAATGCTTCCTCAACGTTCTTCCCAGATTGTGCACTTGTTTCCAAAAACTTGACTCCATATCGAGTCGCTAGCTCCTGCCCTTGCTCAAACTGCACAACCCTGTTATCTTCCAAGTCGCTCTTATTGCCAACCATAAGTAAGGCCGGTTCATCGCCACCTGCACACTGCTCGGCAATATTCTTCATCCATTGCGTTATGTTAGAGAATGATTTCTGACATGTGATATCATACACCAGTAACACGCCCATAGCACCTCGATAGAAGGCGTTCGTAATAGTTCGAAAACGTTCGTGTCCTGCCGTGTCCCAGATCTGTAACTTTACATGACGACGGTCTACAACTATGGTTTTAGTCTTGAAATCCACGCCGATCGTGCTGAGCATGCTCTTACTAAACGTATTGTCCACGTAGCGCAGCATGACGCACGTTTTTCCGACACCCGTGTCACCAATAACAAGAAGCTTGAAAAGACACTCGTACGATCCAGGTCGTTCAGCCATCTACGCAACTACCAGTAACCTCTAGCTAGAGGAAGCCTTAGAAAATCACAATGCTAGTAGACCAGTTGTCTAGCTTGAATAAGAGACTCAATCTAAGACAACAGGTTTGACACGTTACAAAGTAACAGTGCGTAACTTACATGCATCCAGCTTACGTTGAGCAAGATCGATGAGTACCGCTGAGGCACCCGGATATTGTGATGTCATAAGTTGCGCGAGTATTTTGGGTATCCGAGGGTAAATAAGTTTCTCCGCTGTTGAAAGCACCGAAAGCACAAGTTTATAGTGCTTTTGCAATGCGCGTTTAGAATGAGAAATTTAGAGTGCTTAGAAATAACGCGAAAATTAGGCATTGATCATTATTTGAAAAGCGGACCCAATCTTGAGGCGCATGCGCTCATAACATCGTCAAATCCGGGAATGACGCTAATCGCTCAGCCCACTGGTGGCGTCCACCCGGACTGACACTCTCCATCCCATTGTTCCTGTGTCGCAGTGAATGGAGACAAGTTTCGGTTGGTCACAACCAGAAGAAGAAGGACCCGCTTTGGACACATGGACTAAAACCTACATCACCTCCATTGGACAGCGACGTCAGCAACCACTCAGCCGAACGTACGACGAACTGAAGCCCGTTCTGGAGTATTTACCTCTGCAATCGGAGAACAGGGAGTCTGGAGAGCAGCGCGACGGGACGCGACGGCTGAAAGAAGCGACACGATGCGAGGGAAAGAAAACTGTTAGCAAAACTGATGGCTTCAAATTGCCGACTGTGAATACCACTCCGTGGGTGAAAAGGAAATACACCAATGGAGTGATTGGGTATGTAGTGTGTGTACCTTACTATATCTTGTGCGTTTTGAGATGACGCGTTTGTAGCTAATTCTTGTAAACGTAAGTACTTACGTGCACTAGCTCTGCTCCATTCGAATCTGCTATTCTTGCGCAGGTTGCACGAGGAGATTCTAGACTTTACTGACTTTGTCACACCGCTTCCAGAAGAGCACAGAATGAGGCAGGAAGTTGTGGATAAAATTAGGAAGGTTGTGGCCAATCGGTGGCCTAACGCTACGGTAAGACAAGAGGTCGTTCGTTGTCTAAGACTAGATTGTGAAGTACAGTTAGCTAGCTGACGGAGTAGGTAGATCGCATTGGACAGTCCTTTATTTTGTGGCAGTAAACCTGCAGTCTTGCACAGTTTTTGTCTGATGTGATTCTGTGATGGCCTACTGTCTAGCTAGCTAGATGAAAGCGTAGTGCAAGTAATTATACGTGATCGTGTTCGTTTTAGTAATCGCAGGAGGCTTGATATTGCAGTCTGACGGTGTTGTTTATGTAGGTCGATTATTTCGGTAGCTTTAGAACGATGCTGTATCTACCGACAAGGTAAATGCGTTATGATGTCTCTACATTAATTGTTGGTAGGTCACACACCGCCCTTTTGTATAACTGTGTTTGTATTTTGTTGTGCCATTTTGGTATACAAGTTTGCGTAATGTGAGGCGTTACTTTACTTACCTTCTGTGAAACTTCAGTAATGTTTCTATCTATAGAAAAGTTTAGAATAGTCAGTAAATGGAAAGCATGCTTCTTGTTGGGTTCTGGTGTGCTGATGATTTTGCTCGTACTGATATTCAACAATTCTTTACAGCTATGCAGTAGCTAGTGAAAGGTATTACTTGTAATATATTATGGGTAGGAACCAATACAGGGTTCTTGCTACAGCGCCACACTGAGAAACGGTAGATAGGAGTCCTAAGTTTTCCAGCTAAGGAATATATGAGACTTCCATACTACAGAACTGGAACACAATACTATATTACTCAGTAAAGGTGACAGTGGCCACAAATCCAGGCTCTTACAAAAGAACGGGATAATAGCCTTGCTCCAGACACGTGTACGTACTGTACTTGTGTTTATTGCAGTCCCAGATGCGCTGCCATTGGTAGTCCCGGATATGCTATTCCCGTGACAGGAAAGCTAGCCTCGAGCCAGACGCAGTGTGGATTGCAGCCTCCGGATGCACCGCCATCACCAGTAGTGGGTGATGGTGGTGCATCCAGAGCTGCAATCCGCACTGCATCTGGGGCGAGGCTAACTGAAATCATACCTCTTGTCCGAGAAATGTAGCACGTAGAATCTACTCTAGACTATTCATACCTTCTTGCTAATCAACAACAGTAGTCCACGCACGTCAATCAATGCCTGACTAGACTGACGTTTCTGTAGTTTTGTTCATGCAACTTGCACATGCGCAACCTATGAACATCGCTAAGAAGGGGTTATTGAGGCGATCAAAGTTGATTTCCTTGCCATGACACTTGAACATATGTTACATGCAATAGCTGCGACACAAAATATACATCACTTGAGATCAGCTCAAGTTCGCATGTCCGGCTTGGAGATGGTATAAACCGATTTCGAAACTAAACTGTTTGCAAATGGTTTAAACCGTTCGCGAATTTGTATTTGGTTAGACTGTTTCCGAATCAGTTTAACCATATGCGAACACTAGATAACACGATAGAGAATCTAAACCAATTCGTAAATGGTCTTGGTTAGACCGTGTTACAAGTTTCCCCGCACACATATCCTTAGTGTTTTGTGTGTCCCCACTAATACACCAATAAACATAGTTCTTGTTACACACACACACACACACACACACACACACACACACACACACACACACACACACACACACACACACCACACACACACATGCACGCACGCAGCGCACAACTAATATTAGAGTAGTGATAAGTGTACTGTCCTACATACATTGTAGGTAAACACACCTAGTGCTGTGTTTCCAATGAATTCTGGCATTGCTACTTGAATTTAGACTTAATTAAATAAAGCTATTACAGGAAAAACAATTAATCTCTTCCCATTATCTGAAATTTTAAAAGGTTGGAGCATGCGCTCTTGCCGTATCTTTGATGTAGACAGTCCAGTGATGTATGTGTGCGGGGACACACAAACACTAGGGATACTAGAATTTTAAAAACTTTTTCCCTGAAAAAAGAAATAGATATAGGGATTGTATAAAAAGTAATAGAAACAAGATCTATAGATAATATGAACCAAAGCCAGACATCATTAGTGAATCCTTCCAACCCAATAAAAGTAAAATGTAGGGAATGTGGTTGGAAGGATTCACTAATGATGTCTGGCTTTGGTTCATATTATCTATAGATCTTGTTTCTATTACTTTTTATACAATCCCTGTATCTATTTCTTTTTCTGGGGAAACGTTTTTAAAATTCCAGTTTGGTAAGTTTTTAGGAGTGCAAAAGCACATCCTACTCCATTAATTAAACAAAGAGTTTATAGACTAACAAAAATACACATTTTCTAGACCATACTTGGTCTACATGTATAGTCTCATATCTCGAGCATGTGGTCTTAGGTTTACAGTGTACTTGCAAATATGTTAAGAGCTACGCAGTGTTTGTGTATAGGTGGTTTGAAGCAGACGTTACATTTAGTTGCAATAATACCACTAGTAAGTATGAAGCTGTGTTCTACTTGCTTCAGAGCTACGAGCATACATGCATGTAGTTGTGTGTGTGTGTGTGTGTGTGTGAGAGAAGAAGGAATTTATGCAAATGATGAGCTGTTAGATCTCCTGGTTGTCTATAACAATTTCTAGATGCATTCTTGCATAATTTTAAAATTTGTATCCGGTGGGGTATGAGTATTAGCGTTTAACGACTAAAGTTCTTGGTGTGGGCAACAAAGCAAGCTCGCATTTCCATTGATGGTCATGCATCACGTTACAGAATGTTGATGAGTTTGTTATCTAGACCACTTAATTGAAAACGCAAGATTCGGTTAGATAGACTTGTCACTACTATGAGAATCGAGATGCTAGTTTCAGCAGCGTCACCTTTTTCTTCGTCATCATTGTTGGCCAGGTGTCATTGAACGCTACACGCACACGCCGACATTTGCGCATGTGCACGTGACCAAACGTGTTTGTACGTGCGTGCCGAGTGTCTTGAACAAAAGCTCGACTTCTACATGCGACCGGCTTGTACACAGTACGAGGTCTTTGATTTGCGGGAGTTTGGTCTTAAATATAATATGGTAGCACTAGACAACTGCAAAATTATTATCGTAGGCCACACCTGTAGGCTCGTAACAAACGTCACATTCCAAGCGCTGCAAAGTCGACATTTTGTGATAGAAGCAAGTCGAATTAATTTGCCTTTGCCATAATTCAAAGGCTTGAAGGCGTTGGTGTTCCAACTACGGCAAGAAGAAGTATATCACGTCTGCGATTGCGATAACGTTCAACATCACTTCTAGTTAATTAATTAATTACGCGCACTCCTTGCGTTTGCTCGTGCGCTTCAAGAGCGCGATTCTTTGCCTAACTGTAGGCTTTCAGGTTTTTCAACCACGAAACGTCAAGAATTCTTGTCGCCTTGTTGTAGACGTGTACCCTAGACTGCTTCAAGCAACGTAGCAAGAGCTTGTGATTGGCTGCCTGGCTATTGTTTGTCAACAATGGCTTACAACAATTGCGGTTGAACGTAAGTAGGGTAGCAGGTTCAAATCCATTCTAGAAATCTTTTTTCTTAGATGTTCTTTTTTCTATGATCAAAAGAATACAGGTCGGCTTATTCTACATCGTTTCCTAAAGTTGTAGCTTTAGATATGTCGTAGTCAAGGAGTTATGCGTGACGAAGGAGAAGAAGAAGAAAGAAGACAAAATCCAGTGAAAACTCCAAAATTGATGAGCGATTTTCTTCTTCTAAAGACAAGCTGAGATCAATTCAGAAGTAATCAAGCGTAGTTGAACTTGTAAGCTTTTCTATCTGTCGCTTTCAAGATATTTAACCGCATTTTAAGGTGATTCTTGAAGGTCTAAAATATGACCACGCCCACACAACCTGGTCAATCCCTACATAACATATCCCTTCAAACACTAGGGATATATGTGCGGGGAACTTGTAACTTGGAGAAACACATATCACTGTAACACCACTGCCCATCCCGAGAGAACCATGCAATATAGGAACGATGACACTAGAGGTCTAGTTTTCTGTTTGTTTCTCACGTGCAGTTGAATATACTATGGCTGCCGATAAGAAGGTGTTGATTGAAAGGATTGTTTCAATGTGATGTTGAGTACTGTGGGTTGAGGATGTCTTGTGATGAAAATTTTGGTCATCTGTAGGGTTTAACTTAAAGGAGCATTCCAGAGATATGCGGTAGCTGCTGGCTCTGCCTTCGCTCACTAATGGGAGATCTACACTAGCCAAGTTGGGTATCTGGGCGCTATCTCTGAGCAAATCTGACAAATGTACGTTAAGAACGTTTAGAAACTTAAAAACTGACGGGGGCTGTTTCAAGAATTTTGTCCGCCAAGTGAAGAATTTTTGTGTGCCATCAGATCACGTGAGCCTTACTGACACAATCACGTTCCCGGAAATGGTCTTTCTGTTATTTTCGTCACTTCAAGAACTGTGGAAACCGTTGTGCTACTTTTAGACTGTCTACAGACTGACCTTCTTTTTGTCCAATTTTTTGCCTGGCAACATTTGAGAGAATTGGCATTTTGTGAGATTCTTTGGTGTTAAAGGCAGTGGATGCTGTCGTCGATCGTGTTCTAACAGTTTACAAAGGACTTATCCGTATGCAGGAGCAATTTTCTGTGAATTTTTTTGATCACCGGACCTCAACACTTCGGCTGCGCAGTTCTCCAGAGTGTTCCTTTAAATCCGGTGCTATTGGCATGTCGAGCGTACTTTGATTAGGCCATCATTGAAACGTTCTAGTTACTCTAATATTTTCAAAATAAAAGCCAGGTGCACAGCTGCTTTTTTCATGTGATTTTTTGTTTGGTTTGTCAACAACTATTCTTTGTCAAGGCACACACTTTAATTAAGGATGCATTTCTTTGATCTCTACCAGCTAAACTGGTTGAAGTGATCGGTGATGGTATTCTGGATTAGCGGAAGTCATCTTGGTAGAAACCAATCAAAGAAACAAGGTGGAATGGAGCATGGGTAATACTGTTATTCTGTGAAATGGAAAAGTTAGAGTGATTACTGCAAGGTTGTAGTGTGTTTGGAGCCATTCTCGTTGCTGCTACAGATGAGGAAATTTCTTGCCATTTGTGAACAGGCGTGGTCATGGCCAACTCTACCCCATCCACTCCACATACTTTACCTGGTACCACCATTTTGCTGGTAGAGTTCTACTAGGAAATTGGATGGATGTAAAGGAACACACAGGTCAACTCTTCTGGCTCAATTGTATTAGTCGGTAGAGGTCAAAGAAACGCACCTTAAAGGTGCCCGCTGGCGATTCACCGGGCACGCACAGACACACCCACGCAAAGTTGAAAACGTGCCACGATTTCAAGTTGTGTTCTAATGAAGCAGAGCAAGCGAACATCTTAGGGTGTACCACGTTCTATGACATACAGCCTTTATTCCTAGTACAAAGAGAAATGTGAATCGCGTTCTTGTCCGCCATGGCAGTTTCGCTCCTCGTACTTGACATTTCGAGAAAGCTAAACACAGGTGTGTTAGGTTCTTTATCCACACATTTACCATTTACCATCTTGAAATAGCTTGCTGTTGAACGACAAAGCGCTTTCTCGATTGTTTTCTTGTTGCACGTGACCCAGAAATGGGTGGAAACCAGACCATTATCACACTATCATGATGGCATCAGAAACTTGCAGAGTGAAAGTAGCCATGGAGAGGTGTCAGACGCTGCCGACAATGCGGATCGCACATCTATCGTACATAATAGCTACTGGCCTCAGAGTTCCAGACCGATTTTCAGGTCATGTGCAACAAGGAAAAAAGATCGAGAAATCGCTTTGTTGTTCAACAGGATGCTATTCAAACTGGTAAATGGTAAATGTGTGGATAAAGGCACGATTTCAAGTTTGCATGGGTGTGTCTGCACGTGCATGTGAATTCGTGAGCGGGCACTGTAAAGGGCCACTGACCATGCAAAAATAGAAAATTATTTTAGATTTTCTATATGATAGCTATAAAAGTGTACATACTCGGAAAAATAATTATAGATTTTTGAAATGAAAGTTTCTATGAGAATTGTGCCGGAAGCAGTTCCGGTTGAACGAAACCAGCCGAATCAGGGCATGTACATATGACATAAAAGTGAGACTAAGATGTTGCGTTAGTGCCAAACATATTTATGACTAGCTCAGGCAGTGAATGCGACAGAGCAAGCAGCTTTAGTTATGAAGACAGCAGGTTATCTCAAGAAACCTTTGCACGATTGTACTCTTCACGAGGTATGATCATTAGCGGGCAAAACTCTATTGTTTACGGTTACGTCAGCTTACGGAATTGTTGTTGCATGATGGTTTGAAATGACTTGTGTGCGTAGAACTTTCAGTATCGTATGGAGTAGATACTGGTGATGTGGAGAATGTCTCAGAAGATGACGAAAGTGGAGCAGTCTAACTTTGAGCATGTCGCCAGTGAGACAACATCGCTGGTAGCACCCAAACACAAGTAAAACGAATGATTACTTGATTTACTGTGGTATTAAACAGTTTAAACTGATATTACAAGTCTTGTAGTGGAATTTTGTTTAGATGTAGTTGTGGTTGCTGACGCCTGGTCATCAGTGTGGGTGTTTTTGGGGGTGTCAATACATAATCTTGTTTATACCCCCTTTCGATCTTGGCTCAGAAGTACAACTGCAAAAAACGAATAGCATTACTACAGTCTCCTGCTTTTCTTCTCTGTGTGTGTCAAGTTTCAACACTAGAACTGTTTGGTTTATTTATAAATGTATTTGTAATATACCGCAATTTCGTCTGACTGACAAATATCTAACTTTCTTTAGGCTAGTTTTTTATTCCGCACGCTTTCTTTGACTGAACTGGCTACGTTTCTTTGTTGCAAACTGTCCTGGGCATAAGGATTTTTCTTCCTTTTGTGATTGGTTTGAAAATAGGACGATCACGACTTTGTGTGAGCGGTGTGGTGCATCCTCCGCCATTTTGGAAGCAGTGTTGTGTGTGCTCTGGTATTTGACACTAGCAGGCACATCTGCTGACACTCGCAGCCTCTTCTGTTTAGAGATCCTCAAAACATTTATGATGAGACATGTGAGGAGTTGACAAACTTGTGTATGGATGCTGCAACAAGACAACAATGGAAGGGCGACTAAGTCTGCTGCATGCACAGTAGGTCTATCTAGGAGAATATGCTCAGCGGCTACAAATTGTCCAGGACGCTAAACTTAAATCAAATGCAACTGACGAAAGTGCACTCATACGCTCTCAAAGATGTAGGTTTCATGGACTTTCTTATGGTAATGTCTGACGCTTTGCGTAATTAGATCTAGCGTCATAGCAGAGCACCCCTGTGAGTATCAAGTGCACCCACCATACATTATTGGGAACTGTTAGGAGCAGTGTCTACCACACTGGTTTCACTCAGCTAATGACAAAAATGCTTTTTCTTTGTAGTCTGGGTTTATTCTGAGGCACCCTTTATTAATAAGCTGTATGCACCTAGAACAGTTCATGCAAAAAAAAGTGAATGAACAAGATACGAAAACATTATAAATGTATTTTAATAGAAATGGCTACACAAATCAGCAAAAGCAAACAAACTAGTGTGGATGGTTCAATACTGTACCAAATTGAGGGTGCCATATGACTAACTCACCATTGCAGAAAATTGTAACAACTGTACGGTGTGAGTTAGTCATAGCACCCTCAATTTGGTACAGTATGACCATCCACACTTGTAACATTGTTTGTTCGGTTTTTGCTGATTTCTGTAGCCGTTTCTACTAAAATACATTTATAATGTTTTTGTATCTTGTTTAATCAATTTATTTCATCATTCTGTGTACACTTCTATATAGTCTAAATACAACGTAATCTCTTTCTTTCACGATTTTGTATGTCAATCTCATTTTCTTGTTGGTGTTTCCCAATGCTCAGCCCATGCACTGTCTCAATCAGTATGCACAGCTTAGGGCCTCAATTTTGGCACCCGGTAGCCTAAACTAAATTGCTGACACAATCCTCGCTCATGTTGAAAGCAGTCTACTTTGAAATAACAACTACAAAGACGGAAGGATCATTTAGGGCTTCCCAGCGATCTTTCGTTTGTCTGACTTGTTCCGCCCGCTTTCGTCTTTGTTGGGGGAGGGTATTGAGAAACTGAAAGAGCCTTACACCCTCCTTCACTGTATTATTGCAGTCAGCTGCCACACACTGTCCAACCAGTCTAATCCAAGCACAAGCTCGAGTGTTGTGCATTACGTATTTCACTTTGTGCTAACTCAACATCCGTTCTCATTTTTACATCGTATGTACATGCCCTGAATCTGCTGCTCAAAACCGGAAGCACATTACGGCATAATTTTCTGTTTTTCTGAGTATGTACACCTTAAGAACTATCATATAGAAATTTAGATTAATTCTTGATTTCTTATGTCATTGGCCATCTAAACTGATATCTGCTAATCAGCGGATACTGAAGCCAACCCCATTTCTCCACTAGTATGAGCACATTGAACTTGTTTTTCTCGATTACAGAACTGGAGATGCATAAAGTGAAATGTAAAGCATTCAGAATTTGGGAAGGGTACAGAAGGGAATTTTGAATTTGGGCAGGGTGTGAGCAAGGTCAGGCAGGGTACAGTATATTTGCTCAGAGGGCTTTGCTGGATTGCTGGTAAAGTTTGTTATTGTACATACGGTTTTCTACTACAGGGAAGGTGTGTTGTCTTACCCGTATGTAACTTGATAGTTTTCCAACATGTGGGGGTTGTGCCAATTGGAAATATTAGTGTGGCATTACCGTGGTTACTGTAGGTGAGATGAGAGTGTCAAGAATGGCCTGGTTGTCACTCTGGTGACTCAAGTTGTTTGAAATGTAGAGCTAACGTTTGCAATTGCATTAGTTTGACTATGCAAGTTGATGTTAATTCTAGCTCAAGTTTTATTCCAGATCTGTCAGGGTGATGTGACCACATGTTAGTGGTTGGAAAGGTGACATACTTTCCAACTTCATGTCATTCACACTGACCAAGTTGTCTTGCATAGCCAGATCGCTCCCTTCTCACTATCTGTAAAGCAGGGAGATGGTCTGGTAGGGTTCTTTTGATGTTGACATGTTCCACTCCATCTAATGTTGGGAACTATTAGACCTTAAGTGATTTATTTTGCTATAAGAAAGTAATGAGAAGGCTATTTGCATTATTTTCCAGGGAAAATATACCAGTAGCAGGGGTTACCGTTAGTATTAACTGGAAGTATGTTTGGGCCCCACTATGTAAAGGCCTTTTTGCCAACTTGTACATGTAGATAGACAGTCTTGTGTGACTCGGTTTCTACATGACCACAAGGATCAGTCACAGTTTCTTTAATTGCCACTTGCTTTGGTTTTGGTTTTAACTGTCTAATTTAACATGCTAAATCTTTGTTATAGTGACATTGATATTGTTGTCTTTGGTGAATGGGATTCTTTGCCTCTTCGGACCTTGGAACAGCAACTAATTGACAATAAAATTGCAGATCCCGACTCAGTCAAGGTGTTGGACAAAGCTAAAGTATAGTGGTCATGTAGTTGCTTTAGTGATGATGTCAAATGTATGATGTGACGTTTTCTTTTAGGTCCCTATCATTAAACTGACTGACAGGGAAAGTAGAGTAAAAGTAGACATCAGTTTTAATACAAAGACTGGGATAGAAAGTGCTGGTCTCACTGCAGTTAGTGATTTGATTTTACTGCAATTTTGGTTTTACTGATTTGGTTTTCTTGTGAAGGACTTTCTTCACCAGTATCCACTTCTTCGGAGATTAGTTGTTGTATTGAAACAGTTTCTACTTTTGCGTGATATGAACGAGGTATTCACTGGAGGAATTAGCTCATATAGTCTCATTTTAATGGCTGTCAGCTTTCTTCAGGTAGCTTCTCAAGTTTAGTAAAATAATTTGGTCATGATCTATTTTTATTTCAGCTTCATCCTCGTCTAAATGCTACTTTGGATGATGCTAACCTGGGGGTTCTACTAATTGAGTTCTTTGAGTTATATGGCCGAAATCTAAACTATGCAAATGTTGGTATCAGTGTTTCCAGAGGTGGTAGATACTTCAATAAGGTAATGAATGCATCAGTCAGCATGGTATAGTTTGGTTATGTTGTGATGCAGTAATTTTTTGTGTACGTGCTTGTACTTAGTAGTGATGTGCCAATGACGGAAATCTAATACTGGAACAGTATTTATAGTTTACAGTGTTCTCCCCAGAATATCTCAAAGGCGTGGTGGTGTAGGCATGGCTAAATGGAACGCACTTGTGGGAGTGGTTGTTTCAAGCATGGGCGTGGTCATCTGAGTGGGCTCTGTGGTGCAGTGCTAGAGCAACATAGGATGCTTGTGTTGGGTGTAAAATGTTAGCTGTACAACATTTCTATACGTGGACAGAGTACAACACAAGCAAGCTATCATTAACCCTTTATCGACTCGCTTTTCATCCTGGCTACTTTCTAATGTGCTTAGATGTCGAAAACCTGCGCCTCCCTCTAGATTCCAAGCCAATACAAATCACACAATCGATTGTAATAGCTTTAGTTAGTAAGTTAGCACTAGTATACAAGTTCGCTAAACAGTCGGTGACAATTTTCCATGCCAGTATCGACGCTAAAGATGTGCGCAGGGTATCAGCATGCTCACCAAGATCTACAAGTTTTTTGAAACTGCGAATGTGTCTACACTAACCTGAGCAATGCTTTCGCTAACTTTGGCTTTGGGTCGATGCCGTTCAAGCACGTTTTGGTGTGTGTTATCAGTGCATTGTCTTACATCCTGTGTAGGGTAACACCTCCCAGATCAGCTTCCGTATGTGCCAAAAAAACCTCACTAGAACAAGAAGTTGGGCTATCACTTCAACAACACAATTCAACGCATTGATGTACTTTGTCTTGCAACTTTGTATTCTTTCAACGCACCGATAACGACTCCACGGCACAAATGACTGCTGAAGGTGTGACTCACATACGCCACCAAATGACGGATTCGAAACAACATAATAAGTATATTTTGGACATAGCGATCTCATGACGTTGCTTTTGGACTTTCCACAACAACAATAGGTGTTTTATTCATACAAGAACCCAAACCACTGGTCTCCCATTTCTTGCCTAACACATAGATAGTAAGGCGTGGCAGGCATAAGTCAAGGCGTGGCGGCGTTAGCCAAGGGATGGCGGGAATGGGCTTGTCCTTGTAAAATTTAGCCAAGGCGTGGCAGGCCGCCACGTCTTGAGATGCCTGGGGAGAACACTGCTTTAATACTGAAACAGTATTTATAGTTTAATACTGGAACAGTATTTATAGTTTAATACTGGAACAGTATGTAATATTTAATACTGGAACAGTATTTAAAGTTTAATGCTGGAACAGTATCTAAATATACCACAGTATACCAGTTTTGTTAATATCAATTATTACACTAATGACACCCGCAAGAATTGTAATACTTTAAAGGAGCATAGTGTCTTTTGTTAAGTTGTTCTCTTGAACATTAAATTAAGGTGCAGGTTCACGCTCGGACATGTGCACTTGAGCCGATCTCAAACATAGTTTTTGCATTTTAGCTATTGGTTACTAGCAAGATAACCAAGCTATTGTACTCCGTAGCTTGGTTATCTTGCCAGTAAACTACACGAAACTAGGGATCTTTTGTTTTAAGGCCTTAGAAGAGCTCTATGTAACAAAAGTAGGATGCTAGAGGTCGTTTTCCCTCAGCAGACTTGACCCTCTCCTCTCACAGATGAGGTTAGCGCAATAAAACTCGAACGGTAATTAGCATCAGCCTTTGCACTATTGATCTACCAGGAGAAACACGCACAATGTTCAAGTCTGCCAAGGAAGCTTAGATGTTCTCTTCAAGAGACCTGCGTAGGCAGACACGCTCCTTGTTGTTCTCTATTCCTACGTCCACGTCAAATTTAGGTAGGAGTCCGGTGTGCTCAGCTTTGGAAGGCCCTAGAACACAAGATCCCTTTATAATTACCATTCCCGTTTAGTTTCATGTACTTTACTGGCAAGATAACTGAGGTATGCAGGCAATTCATTTGGTGTAGGCGGAGCTTAGCGCCAATAGCTTAGAATGCTCCATACATCTCTCGTGTTTTCTCCGCTACCAAAGCGACTGTTAGCCTGAAAGTAACGTATCACAAAGTTTCACGATAAAGTGTACATTTTGAGATCTGGTGTATTTTCGTTGGAGTTCCCCTTTAAAGACACTAGTGTGTTGCATAATTTCGTAATGACTGCCCAGTGAGGTATAGCCTTGCATAGCTATAGCAGATGAGGGCTTATTTTATGGTATTATGTTATGTCTTTGACAGTTAGTTTGTTGCAGTGGTGTATCACCGATTAGTTTGTTTTTTGTTTTGGTTTACAGAATGAGTTCTATAAGACAAATTTAGATGGATTTATGCCTTCTCTGTTGTGTATTCAGGATCCTTTAGACGAAAGTAAGTGTCATGAAATTTGAGATATTCATTGATTTAATTAACTGACAGTGATTTTTATCTTAGCTAAGGATATAAGTCGAAGCTCCTATGGAGCTATGCAAGTAAAGCAGGCCTTTGACTATGCTTACATCGTTCTTGTTCAAGCAGTATTGAATCCCGAGCCTCCTAGATTTCGTGGTACTACCACGTAAGCTTGTTGTATAATTGATATATGTAGTAGTGCATTGCCGTACTGAATAAGGTTGTTTTGTTTAGGACATTGGGCCGAATTATTCGCATTCCTGAAGAGGTTATTTCTTACAGGAATTGGGTGGAAGGGAAATGGGCACTGCCACGCGTTGATGTGTCAGTGTCGAATGCTTTTATAACAGGTCTACCACTTTGACTGCTTTCCAGATTCATTTGTCAGTGGAATTAAAGTTTCTTCTGTCATTTGTTTTTCACAGCTTCATCAGCTTTGTCTGTTTCCTCTAAGTCTTGTTCATCCGCAGTTTTGGATAATCATTCTCAAGTCTCTGTTGGAAAGGGAGGTGATAAATTGAAGTCTGACACTGTTTCATATGCTGCTGCTGCCAGTGGCACATTGAGCGGACAAGTCTTTGGTGTATGCAATGGTGTATTGTAGTGGTACAGTGACAGATGTGATATGATGCTGTTGTATTTGCAGTTTGTGGAGTCCAAGTCACTTCTGGAAGATGGAAATGAAGTGAAATCCAGGAGGCAAAAGCCAATAGATTCAGCGCCTGTTAGTGGTTCACTTATTTCTGACAGTCAAGCTGATAGTGACTTTGAGCTGTCGTCAGTTTCAAGCAATCAGTCTTCACCATCTAAATCAGACAATGGTCATTCTGATCCAGAACTTCAGATGCGTGGCAGTATGACATCTAGGAGTCCCCTCTGTAAGCCTCTTTCAAGCGTTCAGAGAGTTGTATCCAATCGAGATGAAACTAGGAAGAAAGCTAGAATGAGGAGATTTGGTAAGAGTGGTCAAAAGCTAGATGTGTCATCAGACAATGAAAAAGCTGTTATCACCTTTCAATCTGCATCATCTACCAAATCAGCTGTTCTTCCTTTGCCAGATGAGCCTCGAAGTAGAAGTAACAGTAGTGGTAGTAATGCTAGTAATTCTGGCAAGCCATCACGAAAGAGGACAAAGAAGAATCATTATAGCTATTTGAAATGAAAAACGGCATTGTTTCTGTGGCATGTAACAGGATGGATCTCATCATTAGCCCTATGTCAATTGGGGTGAAGAATGTACGTTTATGGACTGGTTCTTAGAGACTTGAGTCAGTCGCAGTTATCCTTTTACAATTATTTGGGTGGTTTAAATTAAGTGTAGATTTTTATTGTCCACAGTCGACTTTTAAGGGTCACCACACCCTCTTATAGTTGGTCACGTGCTATAGTTGCACTGGACTAGCAGTACTAGTGCTTCGCTTCGTACTAAGACTAAGAGACATATGGATCGGCGAACTGTGTTTTTACGCGAGGCGTCGTCGAGTACCGAGGTTGAATTGGAGACTGAGTACTATCGTGCGGACACGCTGGAATTTGAATTGACATCAAGTCGTTCCCTAGAATGTAACGACGATGTTCTGCAGTTGCAACAGTTTGAAGGAGATGGCAGTGAATCTGATATCCGGACCGATGCAAGTATAACAGAGGCACTTCTGCTGAAGCCAAGTTTGCAATTGCCTAAGGTGGCCCACTGTCTAGACATGCATACGCCTACAGTAGAGTTTATGTAGGTGTATGGTACGTAGTCCTAATTAATTAATAATTAACTTAACGGCTAGAAAGTAAATAATAGGTTCACAGACCAAATTTTAATGAAAGGTATATAGGACTATACTGTATTACAAAATTCATGCCTACTTAGTACTAATAAGCTTCATTAACTTGGGATTGTCTATCTTGCTAGCTAATTTTGCCCTTCCCAATGTAGAGAGAGATAGGATGGGAAGCACAGGGGAGGATGGTCATACTCGTTATTATCTGGTATCTAAATCTAGATATATTGGTCGAATGTTAACGTTTGCTCTAGATATGGAAGACTAGAGTAAGGATGGAATTGATACACAAGAAAACCTAAATTTTTAATATTTTGAAACGAGAAATCATGCGTGCACATACACATGTTGCGCATGCACACACACACACACACACACACACACACACACACACACACACAAGCAAGCAAACATGCATCAGTTTATATATGGACGTGGTTGAGTGTGCATGTTATATGAGTCATTCACAATGCTTGAACAAGTTATGTGCAGGTAAAATATGAGCCATATAAATCCGCTGCGATGGCAGCGATCATAGAGACAGACCAGCTGCCAGGGTAACTGCAGACATTGTTGGCTTTCCCATTATACCTAGATGCATCACTTCTGGTTGAAACAACAAATAATTTTAATTGGCAGAAGTTATCGTTGCTTTGACAAATTTGGCTGTCATCGAAAACTAAGAGACTCAATATTATGTGTCAAATTTAGAGGAGATGTGACATTGTCAACTATTGTGAAGTTAGTTAATTAATTAAGAAGCTCAATTATTTTGCCTCTGTTATTTTCAAAATTTTGACAGTAAGCAACTTACAAACTATATATAGGAGACATTATTAAGAAAGTTAATTTTTTTTGTTGATCTTGTGCAAGATGGACAATGTGAAACAATTCTAAATGTGTGTAGTTATATATATGGTAAACACAGTGTTCTCGCCAGTACTGTCAGTACCATCGTTTTGACCGTTGGGAGAGGGCAGCTAGGGACGTTTGGAGTGGGGAAAACAGCATTTATTGACGGTTGGGACAGAATTGGAAAGCCTTAGCATCCATAGTGTGGCATCACGGATCTAAAGACATTAGTGGTCTTGATGGTCCCAGAGTTACTAGAGAACAATACATATTCTCATGTCAGACATCTGGTAATCTTAGTGGTCTCCTTGTTGATGTTTGAGGTGAATTCCTGTTGACCTTTCACACAAGAAGTGCTAAGAGTGACTGTTGTTGCAGTAGGTGTTCTACTAATTACTGTTTACCTTCAATCTCATGTTTTGTGCTGTACACCTTTACTCTTTTAGGTGAGGTTATGACTGCAGTTCTAAGTCAACTTGTCATTGTAATAATCTACTGTATTATCTGTCTGTCTGTCTGTGTTATGTTTAACAAGGTCATGTTCAATGAGGTTTATTTAATTAACAAGATCTGAGTGGCAATTTTATTGAATAGTCTACCAATCATGCAGTAACTTCAAGACTTACATGGAGTTTTTGACATTTTGTTACAGTTAACAAACTGCACCTCTTTTTATGTCTATCGTATTTTGTCTCATCTATGGAACGTAGGATATCTATGCACAGCAACATGCTACTACTACTACATGTACTATACTACTAATATACATGCATCTGACTCTAATACAACTAGAGAACAGATAAAGTAATTTTATGATGTCATTACCAAATATATCAACATCAAACATTTGATGAGGTCATTATATTTAATGACGACGTCATATTGACGGTTGGCAAAAATCCTGGTTAGAACACTGAAACATACAACACATTTTCTCTTAATTATATATATATATAATATAATTAATTCTTTTATAGTGGTTATATCCAAGAGATTACTGTGGCATTGCTAGATTGATAGCATTGTAGGTACGTACTAGTGTTATGTATATTCTACCTCCACGTTGTGATTGGCAGCTGCAAGTTCTTCATAAAGTTGAACTGTATTGTCTTTCTAATTGTTTATCATTCTAACATATTGATCAAAGTAGCTGTGGGCTGTATCGGAGATGCATCATGAGTGTAGTGCTACAAATGTGAGAGTGTTTCGTTTATGTTTGTTAGGTAAATGCTTACTAGCATGTTAATATTGCTGTAACCAATTAAAGCTAATTGACTAACTGGCCTGTAGCGCAGTTTGCTTTTACTCTAAAATATAGTGTTTTCTACAATGCACTCATCATTACTCATGGTATATTCTGTTGTCATGACTTGTAGTGGATTATGCTATAGTTATTAAGATATCCTCTGTGTGTAACTGCGTGCGTCCTTGCGTTGTGATTGGGGTGTAGCTCACTCATTAGAGAATTGCGTTTGGAGAGTGGAAACATCCTGGATCTTTGTGTTGCAGGTTTAATTTCAGCATGAGCCAGATATAATTCCCTTGGGCAATTAAGGAACTTACACACAATTGCTTCTCTCAACCCAAGATTAGAAATTAACGAGAATCTGCATGGTCTTTGACTGGGGATGGACAAGATCGCTGGCTTTGGCAAATAGCACTCTTCAGCGTAAGAGTACTTATGGGCTTGAGCCTAAGCTGAGGTCCCAAAGCCGCACCAAAGTCATTGCTCTTGGATGCCTCTGGCCTATAGACTCAGCCAGTGTTTCTCCTCTTAGGAGGAGACAACCGGCTGGACACTTGAGCCTATACCTCTGGCCAGGCTTCAAGGGGAAACATTAGCACGGTCGAAACTTTAAGTAGCGCCAAAGAGCCTGTCTAATAAAATTGACAGGGGACTGACCTCCCTTCAGATTCAAACCATCTGAACAGCTTATTTGTTTATCCACTTGTTCATTTTGTGTGTGTGTGTGTGTGTGTGTGTGTGTGTGTGTGTGCACGCGTGCGCATGCATGTTGCCAGATATGTACATACATACCAAGCATACTCATGTATATATATATATATATATATATATATACTTAATGGTTATATGATGTATGTATAGAAACAGTTGAAATACGATTGGAGCACAGTTAGGTGTGACTGCAAGACTTTATTGGGAAATGGTGTATCACTGGTGGTCATGGTAGTAGGAATTGTTCTTACTACTGTGTATGGCAGTCACTTTTCAAAATATTGCTGTCACAACATGACGCAGCATAACAGCAGCAAGTTGGCTGATGAATGTATTGGCATTTCATGTAAATGTAAGTACACTACAGTTACAGTACATAATCTAAAGGCTGGTTCACAATATGCGACTTAGACGCGACGGGCCATGACTGATCCTGACGGACATCTCTCCATCAGGTCCGGCAATGTTGACAATACGTCTGCGTTCCGTTCTGGTAATTACCATTCATGTGCTGCATGATTACGTCATCCTCGTTTTTGCACTTTTCTGATGTGGTTTGACGGAACAGAACAGATTTGCTCTCTGTTGCATATTGTGAACCAGCCTTAATGGTCATGATGCACATCTGTAGATTATGTTGCTTTCAAGATGATCCGGTCGATTGGGTTATTTATGCTCTCAGGTTAGTTTATACAAATTGAGTGACTGTGTTGTGTGTGATCAAGGTACTAGTATTGGTCGTTACACACCAATGAAGTTTTATCAAGCATACTGGCATATTACTTTTGGCCGTGTCACACATGCAGTGGTATGGATATGAGCATGCACACACACACACACACACACACACACACACACACACACACACACACACACACACACACACACACACGTGCGCACACACACACACACACACACACACACACACACACACCTTCCTTCAACGCTACTCAGCTACGAGCTAATGACTCCTGAACAATGTATGAAAAAAGAAAAACATATTATATTGTCCGATCTTGATGTTGATGAGCTTGCATATGAGAAGCAAGTCCAGCTTTAGATCGACGTGTTCTGGACACAAAGAGTATCTCAGAGATTGTTGTATGGTTTTTTAGACGTTGCTGTGATTTCGCTTATGAGCAATAAGTCCAATTTGTGATCAACAGCCTTCATAAGATGTACGACATATATGTTGACTTGTGGTGGATCCAGTACGGATTTCATGACGCATTTGGCACTTTATCTCAATTTCTTTACTCTGTTTCTTTTAAAACTTCTTAGACCAGACATCATTTTCTCTTTCCAAGTGGAACGCTTACCTCCACACACACACCACACACACACACACACACACACACACACACACACACACACACACACACACACACACACACACACACACACGCACGCATGCACACACACACACACACACACAATTCAATCATGCCCATATGGGTTTAGACCTAGGCCTTGCAAAATAGAACACCATGCTTGCTGATTGCGGGCTAGTTCAACAGTCAAGTTGTGTAGTTTAAAATCCGTTTGCATGCAGTATCTATACCCAGCATTGTTGAGTTCCACAGGCTGGTCTTTTTGCTAGTGAAGTACGTCTACTGTGATAGACTCGTGCCCAGTTTTTCTCCGCGCTAGGTAGTTCCACCACGTGTGCTAGCTGTCACAGCTGTCACGTGTGTATAGATAGGTCCATGTGGTTTCACACGTGTGTTTGGCCTAACCTAGCGTCGAGGAGGAGTAGGCAAGAGTCTATACTGTGAATTGTATAGGTTTGTTGTCTGCCATTGTTTCAATGCCTGGTTCTCAGCCACTGTAATTTCTTTCTTTATCTGCATCGGCAGAGGCTGGGTCTTTTGCTGTGGCGAGATTTTTCTTACTAGTGGTCTTAATTATTCCACTTTGATATGTCAAGGATTGTCTTGATAAATATCACGTGAATAGTCCTTAAATTTCTAATATTCTTATGCATTGGAGCCAAAGTCTCACGTCAATATAGTTATACTATTGTTAAATTGGTAGAACCAGATACTAGAATACCTTTAGTTTGATGGCTCTAGAGAAGCTTCTCTTGCTATAAATGCTTGTTTGCATCAACAACTGAATAGGTAACAGCAGGCTGCACACGTGCAGCATTCACTTGGAAAGTTTCCAGCTCTTTGTGCTTGTATGATCGAGAGCTTACTGCATGGTTGCAATTAGCAAAATCTAAATTTATACCTTTTTACTTTAGTTGAAGAGCTAGTAACACGGCATGACTATCATTTGACATCATTCTGAAAGCCTCAAGTGTTTTTAGTTGTTCCATTTGATTTTTAGTTGTGCAGTTTTAATTACTATAACCTGTAAGAAGTTTAGTCAGTAGTTGTTGATAATACAAAGAAATACTGAATTTATCACCAGCTGTGTAGTCACTTGCTTTGTTTATTTGTATCATTATTTGCCCTTTCTTCCTCTTTGCAAGAATTTAACTCACTACACTGTTCTTTTTACTTATGTTTATGTCTGCAGATATTGATTAACTTTATTCAACTTTGCAGGTGGAGTAACCAATTGGATCGCTGTTGAAATGTTATTTAGAAAAGTGCCTCTACTCCTTGGAAGGTAGAAATATCCATTTAATGAATTATAAGTAGGAAATATTATCAACATTGATAATTGACAAATTTTACATGCTATTTTAGTTATGAGTTCTCTTTCAATCAAAGCTTTTAGTGCCGTCTTGTACTAATAAAGGGTGATTTGGGATTTCAAGTTTGTTAGTTGATTAATACCCCGGTGCTCCATTGAAGTTTAAGTTGAAATGTGTCATACTGGTCGAAATATTGATATTATTGTAATTGTAAGACATGCACTAAAAAATTGATTATTCATGACATCTAGAACTGCATGCCAGGGCCGGCGGAGCACTCCAAATGTTGGGTGGGCCATGCAGGTCTAATTGTGTGCCCAAGTCCCACCCACAAGTGAATGTAAAAATTAGCTAATCAGACGAATCTATTTAATTACTTGAACCAATATTTCCGGAAGTTGTTGCCAAAAGCACGTTGACGAAAGTCCTAATTTCATAAGTTGGGTAGGCCATGCATATAGGTATGACCCACCTGGCCCACCCTGCTCCACCAGCTTTGCATACAGTGTAATTCTTATCTAGTGGCTGTACTGATGCTATATGACCATGCATGTGTGCTCTCTTGCAGTGGAGTGGTTGTCAGACACTTTGAAGAGATTCGTGAGACACTAAAACAAACAGTGTTAGACACATTCTTTGAACCAGTCTTTATGCAGCAATACGTTGATGCCAAATCAGATGAGATTTTAGACTCATTTCACCTTGGTAAGGAAAGAGAACAAAGCAAGTCTTATTTTTTATGATTGCAAGAGCTAGTTGTTTGTAAAGAAGTGAAGTTAGAGGCATTTCTGGACACACCAGTTGTTCAAGAAATAATGGAACAACACTTCAATGATGTGTTCACTCAGCCAGAAGGTACTCACAGGCTAATGTTGCTTTTATGGTCGAATTTACTGTTTGATGAGATTTTACTATAGGTCTAATTCTGTTACTGATGGGAGTTACAAGAGAAAACCTGTGTGGTCACATGAAACCATTTATTATTGCTACAGCTCATGACTGTGCCCCACTGGTAATTTTGTAAATCTTATATATATATACACAGTGGTGGTCGAAGCATATAAAGTGGTCAGGCCTAATGCTCATTAAGAGGTGTGGTTCTAAATTAGCGCTAATAGACATGTAACCCACGTGCTTTGTCTGAGAAGACACCTTGGAAAGCTAAGGGCATCATGCAATGGGCAGCCACAGCCTTTACGGTAACAAGGAGAGATCAGGACAGTGTTCATCAAATATTGCCAGGCTTTGAGTTAGATCAATAGTCTTTGATAAATTAAAACATAATTATCTATGCAATCGTCTATACCTCTAGACTGGAAGTAGGTGCCAATAGTCCTAGCGAAAGAAAACCACTTAAAGAGTGGTCCAGCCATAGTCGATCTGACCAGCCTGACTGGCTCCGTTCTCTCTGTATATATCTAAAGCACACTATAGACAGTTGCTACCGTAGACCAACGCCATGCCACAGCTCTACACTTATGTTGCACTGAATGGTTACTAAAACTTTGAAAGAATGCATGTCATTGTGATCGATGAGCAATGGTTAATGTATGGCTTGAGCACTGCTGAGCCGGTTAATTTGCCCACAACTTTACTTTCATGTCAGTGTCTTCTTTTCTTCTTTCCAGCATACAATATCGATGTAGCTTTAGTCCATGGCCTTGTTCTTGTTTAAACTATGGATATTTGCCAAAGTCTTGGACTATATACGTAGATTAGAATATAGCATACGTAGCAGCTGCATGATCTGATTGTGAGGTCCACTTCACTGAAAGTACGTGCCCATGTCAAAGCTAGTTGATCCTCTGCATGGTGCTGACAATATAAATATAACTGTAAAAGCTGACTTGGACTGGTATAGTGACAATTAGTCTGTACAGGTGAAATATACTAAAATTTTTAGCTTTTGTTTTTGTGATATGTTTGTAGTAACTATCTACTACGACAATTTGGAGATATCATATTAGTTCTGACCTGTTTTATTCAAAGTCTGAGTCTGCCACTGCATGTCTTGACATCAGATGAGCAAGAGGTTCTTCATCTTTCACATTTTCACCGGAGATAATCTTTTGCGCTTTGACATTTTCCAGAAGTCTAATTAAACGCCACGTACTATGTGGGAAAAGATTTGGATACTGCACAAGTTCAGTGCATTGGTGACCAAGCTTAATCATTAGAGATATCAACAAAGGAGTGTTATTTGCAACATTCTCAATGTCCTTGAGTAATATGGCACTCAGTTGTAGTATAGATATACAAGGAGATTACTTTCAATAATATGCAGTAGTTGGATTGCAAGTAGAATAATTCATTTGATCAACAGCATAGCTTGGCACAAACTTTTGAAACGACCCTTATCTACATGTGCTTTCGCTAGTTACATTTTATGAGTTTAATAGCAAAATGACATTGTGAAGTTTAATTGCTGGAAATTGTAGCTACTGCACCTATAAATACTAATTGTTTGTATGCTACAGTTAATACAAAGTGTAAGAACACAATATTCAATTGATGCTCTCAAGCTTCATAAGCAAGTAACATTTACAGCTTGTAATGAGCCGTTGCACGTTATTAATATGGAAACGTTTTGCAGATTAAACAAATGATGGTTTCTAAAGTCAACGACATGTCACCTCAAAGGGTTAGGCAGGTGTGGACCAACTTGAGACAAATACTATCTCCTTAGTTTTTACTGTTGTCTCGCTATTGCAGCTTATTGAGGAGATAATGAGAAGTCACTTGGGATGGCTAGTTATTTGGGGCAATGTATTTGGTGCTGTTCTTGGAGTTCTAGCAGAAATTATTCCCATGTATGCTACAGGCAGCTCATAGCCAACATCATCTCTACACAAACTTCTATTTGGCAGCATTACATGATTTCATGAACTTTATTCTACAATCAAGACGAGCTGCTAGAAAAATATTTGAACACCAACATCATATTTAATTTTTAATCCGAAGTGTCAGTAGTTATACAGGAGGCTCATTGCTTCACCAGCCTTTCTTCTTACAATTGGTGCAGGATCTTTTAACAATAGCACCAGTGCTACACAAAGACATTGTAAATTTGAAAGAGATCGGCATTATTGCTGAACAAATATACCTCCACATATGTGCTCCTTTGATATAATCAGTCGCTCTTGAAGTGGCAGATTTCCTAGTAAGAACCCTGAAAAATACAATAAGGTCAATGTCAGTTCGCACATTATGTTTCCATAATATTCTACACAATGAGAACTGTGCATCTGCATCTACAAGCCTTTTGTGACATGGTAACAAGCAAGAGTGTGTTGGTATCTCACCTACAAACATCGCAGCATTGGCTCGGATGCCCTTCCAAACGCTTTTGAAGAAACCAATACAACCCATTGTATAAAAGCTTATTTTGTCCGGGAAGTCTGCAATCTGAGTATATTAAGGACAGATGAGATTTCAAGAGTACATCATTCTGATACGACAAAATAACTGACAATTAGTCGTGATAGGTCATTCATAAACTCTCCATAGTGCATCAGTTGAGCATCTTCCAGCAAGTGTTTTTGGAACATGTTGTTCACAGAAGTGGATCCCAGAAGAGGACTCAGTTTTCGGAGAGCTTTCTTGCATGCCTAAGAAAACAACTTTGAAAGTGAACTCTTTGAAAGGCAACAATGGTTACAACAAGGAGCAAAGCCAGATTTACCAGTGCAACCTCTGGTTGTTCCTCATTCAAGTGCATTAGCAAAGATACAAAGTTGGTGTGGATCTGCTCAAGAAAAGGAGCTCTTGACGGTCCATCACCAAACCGAGACACATTTCCAAACAGTTCGAATGCAGCGGCTCGAACGCCCGGCTTCATCTAAAGAAGGAAATTTTAGGTTCATCTAATTAGTAATTAAAGAAAGGCGACAAAGGAAGAAGAAAAACCAAGCACCTTTACAAAACATGGTCTGATCTTGAGACAAATATTGATAAGTATTGGTCGAATTTGAGCCTCATCAATCTCTCCCAATATTTTGGAAAGCCCACTCATAGCCTCAAGAGTGATGAGATCTTCAGGATCTTCTTTGTCATCCATACCCGCCATCATAGCAGAGAGCACAGTTGTTGAATAACGTTTCAACTGCAAGAACAAATAGAATTGAAGAAATTAAAATCATAGATTGTGTCACATCAGACTTGTTCTCCGCCAATACTGGCAATGTTGCCAAGACCACGAACACAAAGCATCCGAACAACATGTGATGTGTCAATCAGACGGCCCAATAAGCTGTTCATAAGCAGTTCAACTTGTGTCATGTCACCAAGACACCGCTGATTGATCAACTTCACAGTACATACAACAAAAACATGAGTAAGTCAATTAGCAGGGTCACTGGTGTCACTTCACATACTTCAGCAAAGAAAGCCGCTGCGGCTACTCGCTGTGGTTCAAATAAGCTAGACAATATAGGAGCAAGGCAGCCAATTACTTTGTTTAGCTGATCAGGAGTGAAATCACAGAGAGCTCTAATGACAGCAATGGACACGTCACGTTGCTGTACACACTAGTTCAGCATGGCAAATGCAGCCTTACTTGGCACAGAGAGTAAGACCTTCGGCAAATCTTTCCTTGTCTGCCATACTCTCCCACTTAGCCCACACGTCGAGATCAGAAAGATTCTGAAGGAACTCCTCCTGTTTTGCTCGTCGCAGCAGTTCTTTCATTGCTGTCATAGCATAACTACAAATTCTAAATCTATAATCGAATCACAAAACCTGGCCAATTCAGTGATACCTAGAACAACTCTGTTCTTGAGGTTTCTTGTTAGTCTCTTCTATAACAGCACACGATCCAATACGCACTAGAAGTGCTGAGAATAGCCTATGGAAATGCTCTTGAACGAGATTTTCTACTTCCTCAACACAGAAAAGCTCTGCAAATGCACAAGTGACCTAAACAACAAGCTCAAAATTTTTATTTATTACCGAAATTAGCAAGGGATCACATACGGCCTTTGGCACTGGCGTTGGAGACCTGGAAAGTACTTGTCCTTGACGTTGTTTCTCATTGTACGGCATGCTGCGGGCAAGAAGGTCAAGTAGAAGATCCAACGTGCTATTTGTAAGATGCTTGTCTTGACCAATGGTCTGCCATGCCTCAATGACATGCCTAAAGATAAACTATTCATAAAATCCACTGGCAATACAAACAAATCCCACTTTTCCAGTGGTAATGGGAAGTCCAAAAGAGTAGTGACAACAAGATTTAAATGGTGGTGTGTCAGGGTCCTCAGTGAACGCAGTGTTCCTGTATGAGTCTGAGCACTGGTGATACAATCAAGTTGGCTAATAATTTGCTTCACAAGATTTGATACCTAAACAGTAAATGCATTCTGAATAACTAACATAAACACAGATCTATGGATCTATGGCACGCACTTCATCTGTTAGTTCTGCACCCCTCAGTCTGCAGAAACTGTTGAGAACAACACAAGCTCCACTCGAGCTATGACTCTCCACATCAATCAAGCCATCCATAAGACGATAGATGAAAGGATTCAACTGATCAGCTGGGAGCTTCTTAGCCAAAACCTGAACATTGACATAAATGGATGAAATTGAAACAGATGAACAACTGTAATGCAAAAGTGATTTCCTTGGCCATATCATTGATGACACCAAACAAAGCGTTTGCCTCATCTTTATCTGCTCTTTCACGGAGCAGCGACACCGCATCCACAAGCTGGTCTTTCGTTTCAGGTAGAGCACCTGGCACAAATTTACAAAAACAATGACAACATACTCTCGTAGTTATAACAAAATCTCTGACCCCGATATCGAGCTGCTATTCGTAACAACAGCTGAAGAGAATCGATGGCATTTTTACGGATGGAGACCAGTCGATCAGTACAACGAGGTGTCACACGAGCTATGAGATGGCCAAGATTAATGAAGTGCACTCCCTAGTATGGAAACTCAGGTGAATGAATTGGCCAGACCAATACACCTTGAGCAGTATTACTTCCTCTGGAACCAGGTGGTCAATGTAACAAGTTAGAATAATTAGTAATGCCTCAACAGATCTTTCTCGTTCATGAACTGCAGCCGACACCATCCAGGGCTCCAAATGCTAAAGGTAAGAAATAGTCAATACGTCTTTGCCTAACATCATGAAGTGATGTACAAGAACGCTACTATTGCAAATCTATTATTCAATAACTCTCTCAAACTAACACACCTTTGTAATGCTCTCCAGGCCACCAGGTGAGATTCGCTTCATGAGGACTTCACACAAAAGTTTTGTCATGCTTTCAAATGTTTTCTTCAATATCAAATTTGATGCTTCTGCCTCCTGAGAGGAAGTGTAAGCAAAAACACCAGTCATCCAATCAAGTTTCACAACTATTCTCACAGGTTTGACTGACCTCTTTCCGGACCACATCACTCTTGCCTTTACTCTTCTCATCATGAAGAATACCACCAGCTGGAAGTTTGAACACAGCATCTGTACAAGTCTTGATGAGCTCAAACTCTTCGGCTTCAGACAAATGTGGCTCCAACATGCTAAATTTGTTCAATACATTAAAGACAGGCAAGAGAATGGTTCAAAAAACATTGTTACACTAGAGTGGCACATGCATTCATTGCCAATGAAACAGTTTCACGTGTGATGGGAAAATTTGTGGGCTCTGCCTTGATGTACGTCTGTATATATGGCAGTGTCAATGACAAATTACAAAGCTAGTGCCATTGCTATCCACTAACCTGCATATGAGCAAGAAGATCACCTCGCTTCTGAAACACAAAGTCTGCTGTTTGCAAGTGATTTGGGTGGAGAGACTTCCCAATTAGATCAACTGCACGTATCAAGTTCTGTTTCACACTTGTGTCCTAAATCAGAGACATGAATGAAATGGGAGCAAATAACAACAACTCACAACAGACTTTGACATTGACAAAATGTGGATTGATACTCCGCAAAATGTTGACTTCAATTCGAGATGTTATAAGACTTATAAGGTGAGAGACAGCACTTGAAGAAAAACAAGTTTTACAAAAGCTACAAAGTTACTCACCCAACTGGAGCAAAGAAAGTGACCTGCCCATAACATAGCATAACAGTGCTCTTTACTCTTTCGACTTCAGCCTCGGACTTATCCTATTTGTGCACAAGGCTAGAGCTCTAATTAATTACAACTATCAGTGAAAAATGAAACATGCCTTCATGAGCCCTAAAAAGCCAGTTGACTTTCTGACCATGTCGTCTTTTGCTACATGTTGAAGTTTTTCAACTGCTGCATCAAGATGTGAAGCTGCACAGAATCCGAGAGCCATGGCACAGCCCTTCACAACAACATTAAACAATTTGCATCATTTAACACATAACATTACCTCTCTCTCTATCTGGTTGGAATGGTCCACTGATGAAAACAACAAATTGAGATGATCTTGCATGAACTGGCGACCGGTTGACTTCCTTAATACAACACCAATGCACTTGAACAAGAAATTCTAGACAAGGCAGATCAACAAATTGCCCAATTTGGAAAACTTCCTGGACAACCTTCTCATTCGGGTGACCATTATAGAGGCAAATCTGAATCCCCATTTCGTACCCTAAGCCACATATCCACTCTTCATCATCCACTTCATCCAGTGTCTTGGACAGTAACTGACATGTCAAGTGCAAGCATAAACATAAGAATTCTATAAACCCCTTATGATTCTTACTTTTAAGACCATGTCTTCCCATCTTTTTTGATTCCAGTCTTTCCCATCGGCGCTATTTTCTAAATTCAGTAAACCAACAATTTACACGGTCTCAATGGCACAATGCAATACAAGTGTGATGACCTTCAAGGAACTCGGTCAGTTTTGGGATAATAGCATCCCACAAATCAACAACATTCTCATGGAGATTAGGACCAAGAGCCATGAGTAGATTCAGCACATGAATACCTCGTCCACCACTCCCATGTGGATGTCCAGCCATCACCTAATAATACAAAGGGCTAAGACTACAAGAAGAATCAGCACAAGAATGGTGTCAATACCAATAGTCTTGATATCATGGCTGGAGGTTTAGGAACATTTACTACAACAAAGACACCAAGACATGAAAACTAAAGACCGTAATATCAGACTGAGCAACACACCAAGGATTTCATAATCCAGTTCATAGTCTTCTGCTTGAATGACTCGTTTCTTGTTAGCTACCTGAGCAGCACTACGACATACAGCTGTCATGGCTTCTGTGTATGGAGTTGGAACAATGCATTCTAGAAGGTAAGGCCAAAGAACCTACACCATCATACAGTTGTGTGACAATACAGCAACAACAGTACAATTAAGTGACATTACAGATTCTGTGTGTTGTACTGTATTTGTAAGGAGCTGTAGCACGTTGTCACACATCTGTTTCAACTGACCATTCGTCACCATGTCTTGGTCAAAACCAGATTGTTGCTTCTGCCGAAGAAGCATGATAACAATACCAGATTAATGGAACGTATGTCAAACACTCTACATCTTTATACATTAATTAAGCCTGGTTCACAATATGATGCTGACGCTCAGCTGAGAGTCAAACTTCATAGACACCGCCTCAACGTCGGCGGCATCCTTTGACGCTGACACTGACGCTAAAATAGGATTCATTTCTATTGTTGGCGTCGATATCACTATTGTGAACCAGGCTTTAGACATACCTCTTCGGGTCCGACCGGTAGAGCACACTGTCTGACAATAAATTCAATCATTAGGTGGCCCCCTTCTAACTCCAAGTACTGGTGATGTGCCATTGCGATAACAACTTGTGCGAGCATCTTCTTAACCTGCATAGGCCAATGGCAATGCTCTCGCAAACAAACAGACAACATACACTTGGTTCACTTGATTATTTGTCTCTGATAACAGAATCTTCAGACCACTAACAACTAATGCTTTCTTATCCTCCATTTCATCATCTGAGCACATACATACCATCAACAAAAAGTGGATTTATGAGGCAAAGAGATTTAACCTGTTGAATTGATGAGATGCTTCAGAACATCTAATGTCCCAATGCGTGAACGTTCATCCCTCACTTCAAGTTTGTTGAGCATGAAAGATAAAACACGATCCGAATATGACCTAGCTACAAACAAAGTAGATGCAGACCCTAACCATCCATAAACGTAATGTCGACTTCTCACCCATGACATTGAAACATCGTAACAGTTCGTTGTGATTCTTCACCGTCACAGGGTTACTGAAATCTGTTGGAATGCATGCCTAAAGAGAACAACAATTACTATGATGTGGTGAGTAAAACAACAATGACTTCACCAGTGGGTGAAGATTGCAAAGAAGAACATCTAGCTGAGGATCTAATATAGCAGCATTTCTCGTCTGAATAGCATCCAAGCACATGCAAAGGCTCTGAAACAAAGAATTTAAATGGAACACCACGTTTACAATTACTGCATTTTATATATAACTACATTTGTTATAAAGTAGTGTTCATTGTGTTTCCTGTAAAGCATGGAGAGTGTTGGGATCAGCTTAGGTGTTATTTCAGCCAGTCGTTCCATTGACATTAAGTGAGTCATTGAACCGACAGCCTCAACAATAGCCAGCCGAAGCTATACACAACAGTCAGTGCATTGATGATCAAAGTGACTTGCATGCCCACAGTGTTAGACCTTTGCTTCCTTGGTTAGCAGCCAGACATTGAACATGACATCAAAAGCAGCATACATCTCACCGTGGTACATTTCGGCAGTTATGGTTTTGTCACTGGCCTTATCCATGTTTGCAAGGTAGTCAAGAATGGCATCACAGAACTTGCCCATGCCTTCACACATATTTATAACCGAGATTACGTATCCAAATCTTTGCACAGCATTCTCACTTGAACAGAATGCCCATCTAAAGTTGTCATGTTTAATGCCTGCCAGCACAGGTAGCATCCGACTAATCACATCCTTCAGTCTTGGTACCACACCAAATGCTACAAACAAAACTCAAACATTGGATGACTTGATATCACACATTTCCAGTACCATTCTCTCCAGCAAGTGTACCGAGTGTTTGTATAACAAAAAAATGAGGAACCGTCCCAGAAGGGAACTTGCTCAACAATGAATCTATGACTTGGCCACCAAACTCTTTCTTCCTCCCTAGTGCAACTAACAAGGAAGACGCAGCTGTCTGCCACTCTGGTACGACATCCTAATCACACCACAAATGATCCAGCCTGCCACCTCACTCATCACTCAACTCACTTTAGTCTGTGTTAGTTCATCAGACCCATGTCTAATGAGGAGTTGTGCTAACTCATCTGGCAAGCGATCAATAGCTTCTTTAACAATATTGTCCATAGATTGCAACAAAATGACACGATGACCTCTATCCAACTAAAGCAAATAAACGAGACACTTTTAGTACTACACAACAGTACCAGCACACCAAACAATATATTATGAATGTAACATCAATTGCTAATAAGTCATGAGACAGTTTGCTGACTGTTTACTTTTGGTCTCTTGGACAGATATCTATGGCAGCTCCTCAGAACCAGTTCTGGACAATGACTACCAATGTCAACTAATGACCTGCACAGTGTTCTCCTCACTTCCGTGTCTTTATCATAAGCAGCATCAATTATTGCTTCTACCAAACCTACACAAGGTAGAACCGACAAAATAAGCTGAGATAGATACATGTGGCCTGACTGCCCCTATTTTGGCTTTTTGTTGAAACAAACTATATAATTTGAATCTAATAATGACAAAATTAATTAAGCCAACATACAATTCCATAATCTGCAAATCTTTATTCGTATGACAATAAAGAACTAACTACCCAGACATGAATAAGCAGTCATTCAGAAAACATTCTGAAACTAACTGTCTACAGAAAACCAGAAGTCAGTAGTCACTAATAAAAATATTTTCACAAATTTACCATACAGTGTCTCTTAAATCAATTATGATGGTGTGCCAAGCGCTGAATATAAGATTTCCAAAATAATAGCAAGCATCAGAGTTTAGGGAACAATTAGCTAAATAATATATAGCCTTGGGAACGACTGCCATTTTTCTAACATAATTTGCCTAAATCTCTCAGCTACCTACTCTGGTTGCCTTCATTTACTAGAGCAGTCACTGGTAGAGGATGAGTATTCCTCATCATTGAAACATAGTCAGATGAAGCACTTAAAAAGTGTTTCTATACTGTAGTTGTTTCAATGTCTACACTTTGACATTGGTTGTTTCAGTTTCCTTCACAATTGCTGCAATTTGCGGTAACAACAACCAACATTTCTTGTCTAAACAGCCAGTCCTTTTCCACCCTGCGATGTCAGGAGCAAATCGTTCGGCAATAGACTCCACCTCATCCCAAACTCAAGGAGAAAAAGAGAACAGTGCGTTTGCACCAATAAGAAGTGACTACTGGTAGGCTTGGCAGTGGAATGAGTTAGATTTGGCTCTAATGACCAACCAGCTTAGAAACAATTATTGTTTCAAAAGGCACCATATTTTAATAGTGTCCTTAATTAAAAGAATTGCAAGCTTTGAGGATGCAAAGTTAGATGGTCACTGCAATTAGAACAATTAAGGTACTACTAAACAGTCATTCTCACTATTTTCCGGAAAGCAAATTACTACCTTGCACAATGAGCAGTCTGTTTCTTCACAAGGTGGAACATATCTCTACTGCAGCTTCAAAACATGATAGTGCTTATACTTCACAATAAACCCACTCAATGGCAATACAACGTTATGTTATCTGCATTTTCCAGTTAAGTGTCCCTGTTCCACACTTGCCTTAGTGGTCTTTGAACATCTAAATAAAGTGGTAGACTAGATTCACCACCTCTGATATCTAAGGCATTGCTGATTTTCCTCTACCCAGTTTCTTCATTTGACACGTAAAGTTCAGTGTTAATTAGTACGACTGCAGTTTGTGTACCATTTGCAGCTTTGTATTTCCAAACTAGCCTTGTGTACCCAGACTAACAATCATGTTCTAACAAGTATAAAAACATTTGAGAAAATGATGGGTAAGTAGGGATGAGTATGTACCTATTTCATTCATGATTATCTCCTACATCACAATCACATCCATAATTACACACCCAGAATACTGTCACACAAGACCACTACGTATGAATGTAAAGATTGACATGCACACAACTGCTGCAAGTGATGTAGGTAAAATATTGTCATGTAGGAGATGAGCATGAATGAAAGAACATAACTATCCCTACATACTCATCATTTGTCAAAATGTTTTATACTTGTTTGATTCATTCTTAGTTATGTAGATAAAGTGGTAGTTTGTCTCGTTCTATCTGTCTAAAAAAAGTTCCATGGACAAGAGCGAATTGTTTTGTATGACTCTCGTCATTGTAGCTGCCTTGTGTCGTGCTAGCCTGGCTAACAAACAGAAAATGTGAAACAATAAATCGTTTCTACTTGCCATGAGACGCTTTAGTGTCAGCGCTAGTAGTCTGGCTGCCATTTGGAACGTTTGCAGTCGGGCGCTAGGTGGCTCTCATATTTTTACTAAATTTTGAGAGATCTGGCTTGGATGAGTTTGGATACATTTGGGCCACCATTTTAGATTAAATGGCAGAAACGTCAGTTGTACTGAGTGGTTAAAATCTCAGACAATTGTGGCAAACATTTGCCATTTGGGCCAAATCAAAATGATTTGTTTCAGGTAACCTGACTTACACCTTTTCAGATCCAGCCAGAATCTATTTTTTATCTCAGTATTTACGTTTGCTTCAAGTCTGTACAATTGGACAGCACTGGATGTAGGAAGTTGAAATCATGCAGCACTACAAGATAGTGTTCAAGTTCACACTTTGCTTAATTCTTATTTGGCTACTGCTGCTGAGAACTGTAGGAAACATGTACAGTCACACGTAGTTATTCCTACACCTGATAATCCAACACCTACTTTCTGACAAAGGTACATGTGAAACCACTTTACATGGGTCACTGTGTATTTGTTACGACAGTTGCATCACAGCCCGACAGTTGCATCACAGCCCGACAGAAACCAACAGGACAGAAGTGGTCGGAACAAGGTCTGACTTTACTGTGTTTGGAGGACTGTCTGGGAATGCAAGAAGGTGCCAGCCTAAACATTATGGAATGCCACAGCTATGCATGTATTCAGAACTGTGTTTCATTAGATTTTTCCAGATATGTATCTTATCTATGTGCAAAACATTTAGAGCGAAATTCCCGACCAACGGATCAACCAACCACCTTTTCAATGCAACTCGAAGTTAGGATTTGTCTACAATTTCAGTGAGTAAAGTCATAACAACATATTTTATTTCCCTTTAATTTAATAATTGTACAGACATGGGCATGATTATGGAGCCACCCCCATATCAGCTGAGGCATGGAAATCAACATAACATTCCAGATTTATGAATATACCTGCTGACCCCATGATTCTACAGCAAATCATGCTATTTGAGTATTATATTGTTCTGATTGGACGCTTTGACAACCAGTAGCAACAAAAGAATAAGAATGACCAAACTAACCACCGTCACCATGCATTACCGTTTCCAAACCGTTCATGTTGTGACGTCCCAAGAGCAGATGAAAGTAGACTCACAATATGCAAGTAAACTGAAACGTATAGTCTTTGAGTATGTTTTCTGACATAAACAAAGTTATTTTATTGTTTAGAAGCTTTTTGAAAACAATTTCCATTATTAATTAACTTTCAAAATGGTTGAACTGACAGCAAGAAGCAGTCATGTAGGTCACACATGATCACCTCCAATCTCAGACATGTGGATGGCACAATCAGAGCCATTACCTCACCATTATGACTTGTTTTAATTACTAAGAAAGTGGAGCTGTTGCTGTAGATGCTGTATTTGCAGTGTCTGAGAAAGTCCAATAATTTTTAATCTAAGTCACATGGTCAGGGTGGCTCCATAATTATGCCCATGTCTGTAATTATTGTTGCAATTCCCACTTGGACGCAATGCTGGCACCATTAAAGCTGCCATGCAGTTACTGTACACTGGATTGCTAGACTGCTGCTGCTCATTCAGAAGTATGAAGTTTAGACACATCACTCATACAACCTAAGATTGACTACAAAAGTGTACCGCCTGCTTGCAAGCTTATAAAAATCTATTCTATTCAAGAATATAGTTTGGAACGAGAAGCGATATTGCGCGTTTGGGAATACAGTGTACCTACAGTTTGCTACTCAAATGCAAACGAATAAGTCAAACAGTTAGTTGGTCTACAAGCAGCTGTATGATATAATGAGAAGCGTACCTTCCACCTGTCCTCCTTCCTTTATTAGAGATCCACTCGAAGATTGACGAGCCATACCGCTTACTGCTGCTGCTACTGTCGTAGGCAGATAAGGCACCAGGTCGCTTCCTACTCTCTGGGGTGCGTCCAGTCAAACTACTGCCGTCACTAAACCTTTGCGCCACAGTACCTGTCGTTGCAACTTGACTGGCGAGATTGACAGCCCACTTTCGCTAGCAGAGCTAAGCCCCACGCGACACGTGACTACACTTTATACGGGGATGTAGCAACCACCTCTAGGCCTCCGGGTAGAGCAAAGATCGGAACTGTCGACTGTCTCTGATCAGATCTGTACACGTACTACTACTGCTACTTACTCTTTTGTATCCAGCATGGCTGGATCTGGAAGTGACTGGGTAAGCCGATTGCTTTGTGATGTTTTTACGGTTCGTGCAAGCAAGTTGTTTGTGAATCTGTATAGCAGTCTTATGATATGACTCTACGGAGTAAACATCAGTCACGGCGCTCACAGGTGCACCACGAACTTAGCCGTGAGTTGCTTTTGAAGGAAGGAGCTGAAAACCTTTTGAAGTGAGTTGCGCCGACCGACATGCATGCCATGAGAAAAGCATGAGACAGACAAGGGTGAGCAAGAGGAGCGTGTGAATTGACGAGTCACGTGTTGATTTTCAGAGCCAAGATTGATTCGAAAGCAAGGAAGAAGGCGGAGATGGAATTGAGCTTTTATAATTGTAAGGTAGAGATGCTACGTGAGGAGTTGAACGAGTTGAACAGCACAGTGCTTGTCTACCAGACCGTGAGGTGCATGTCGATATTGAATCTTTTTACCGTGTTTACACTGAAAATTGAATCGGTCCAGGCCAGCTCGGTAGACACAGAGAAGTGTGAATTATGGACAGGCGCGGGTTTTGGAGGGAGGCAGTCCAACCACGCCCATCAAGGGCACTTTACCTACTGTAAAACAAATGCACAGCAAATTTTATAAACCAAAGTTGAAGTAACGAAAATTAATCTTCCTGATTAGGCTGCAGTTTCAGTTTTGTTAGTCACTTTAGCACCAAATCTGTAATTGCTGATGGTATGCTTTATAACTAACTAACCTACCCTAAGTTGTCTTTCACCCTCTCTTTCACACCTATGTGCCCTCTCTCTGAAGAAATTATTGACTTGCTGTACTCACTGTTTGTTTCCAAACATGGTACTTGAAAATCTGTCTAAGATCATGCAAAGTAACTCATTTAATGTGACCACAAATTCCAACACTGCATGAATTGTCAATCATCATCATAATGGCATTCAAGACCTATGGGACATGGAAGTTGCCTCTGGTTAAAGTGGCTCAATCTCAAGTGTTTTATGCTTGCCTCAGACCTTACTTATTAGGTGGTGTTCATGCACTGTATGCTTCTTAGATGGTGCATGGAATGTCAGATTGCCTTGTATTAGTGAATAATAAAGCATGCATATCCTGGGAATACCATACTGTACTTATGTCAGGAGTAAGCAATACCTCTTGTACTTGCAGTTACTTGTATCAATTAGCATAGTAGAAAACTGCAGCTTCTTACATATTTTGCATTGGAACAGAGAGCTTTCAGAGACATGAAGGGATGGATAGGTTCCTATTCTACTTCTGGTGTCTTTGTAATCTACACGATGCATCACAGTTTTGTAATATTTTCTGCTACCAACCTAGCTATCTCTTCAAGTCTACTCTCTAGTGCGTCTTCGTGCCTTCTAACCACATCCCGGATCAACCTCACATGTCTTTCCTCTACTCTAATTACTGTATCTTACTACACTCCGCCCTTATTAAAAGAAAACCACAACTACAAAACACGTTAAATACAGGTTTAGTCTCTCTGGCGGCCTCCTGGTGTGCAGTGATTACCTTGGTGGAGGCTGATCTTCTTCCGCCGTTGCATTATTTTTCTTGTGCTTCTTTGGACTCATGGATGCAGCCTCAACCTTGGGCGCTGCCTCCTCTTCCTGTTGTTCTTCTTTGGTTCTTTCGGATCGGTCTGGCATGTCTCTGGGGATATGCGGATCTGGTTCAATTAACAATTTCATTTGTGGTACTGTTTTTCAGTCGTTTCCTCTCTCTTCTTGTTTACTGGGTGGGGAATTTCCTTCCTGTTCATTCCAACGTAATCTTCTTCCTATGAGCAACTCTCCTGGTGAGACGCCAGTTGTGGTATGCGGTATTGCCCTGTAAGAGAACAAAAACTTTGCTAATTTTGAATCTCCAAACTCGCAGTGTCCTGCTAGTTTGCTTAGTGCTGCTACATAATTTGATATACTTTTATCTCTGCGACGACTGTTAAATCGATACCTTAATGAAGGGCTTTGGGTTTTGGTGTTCCTTCTGTAATTTTAGGAGGTCTGCATGTCCTTTGTTCGCTATTCCTTCTTGTGCAGCCACTGTCTGGTACATTTGAGGCCTTACTTGTGCTCAGCAGAATGCCTTTCTTTCTCTCCGCCTCTTTTATTCCATAATTGTCCATTAGTAATTTGTCCATTCTTCTTTGTTGGGGTCGAAGAGCCCCACCTGACCAAACAATGCCGCCAAATGTAATATTTTCTACTAACGACTTAGCTGTCACTTCAAGTCTACTCTCTAGTGCATCTTCGCTCCTTCTAACCACGTCCAGAATGAACCTTGCATGTCCATCCTCTACTCTAATTACTCTATCTTATCTTAATGCAGTTTCACTGTAGCTTTCCTTGATGTTGATGATGAGGCAGCTAATATGTTGATGTTCAAATAGCAAGAAGTAGTGTATACACATGTGAGGTTTCGCTCTGACTTATTGTAAGGTTACTCTTAAGAAGATGCCTATTTGGATTGTGTAAGTGTACTGTATGATGGGGCTATTGAGCCATACATCTGCACAATTATGACCCATCCGCTTTAAAGTGGAACTCCAACGGAAATACAACCTGATCTCAAAATGTAGGCTTTATCGTGAAACTTTGTGCTGCGCTGCCTTCATGTCAGCTGTCGCTTTGGTAGCGGAGAAAACACATGTTATGTACAGAGCATGCGCCAGGCTGACAGGTCATTGGCCTTAAGCTCCGCCTATACCAAATTTATTGCCTGCATAGCTCAGTTATCTTGCCAGTAAACTACACGCAAACTAAACTGGAATGGTAACTATAGAGGGATCTCGTGTTTTAAGGCCTTAGAAGAGCTTTTTGTAATGAAAGTAGGATGATAGAGGCTGTTTTCTCCCAGTCGACTTGACTCTCTCCTTTCACGAAAGATGAGGCTAGCACAATAAAACTCAACAGTAATTAGCATCAGCCTTTGCGCTATTGATCTATGAGAAGAAACACGCACAAGGTTCAAGTATGTCAAGGAAGCGTAGACGTCCTCTTCGAGACACCTGCGTATGTCAACACGCCCCTTGTTGTTCTCTAGTCCTACGTCCATGTCAAATTTAGGTAGCAGTCGGTGTGCTGGCGATAAGCATGGCTTCTAGATGCCTCATGAGCTGCGATAGAGGATTGAGTATCCGGGAATGACGAAGGGGCGGTACATTGCCATGGTCACGAGTCTACACACTGTGCAAGGTGTAAACAACTAACGAACTACATTACTAGCTACATCGTCTGCATCATTGCGCTCAGGTTAAAAGTCTAAGACTTAATCGAAGCCATTCTGCATCTGTAACACTTCGCCCAGCCGCTGTTCAAAAGGGGCAAGTCCGCTTACTCAGATCTCTCCAAGAGAACCTCATTTGAACCCTCTGAATGTTTCTCTTCGTAGATCAATAGAGCGAAGGCTAACGCTAATTACCGTTGAGTTTTATTGCGCTTGCCTCATCTTCTGTGAGAGGAGAAGGTTAAGTCTGCTGGGAGAAAACAGTGTGTAGCATCCTACTTTCGTTCCAGAGCACTTTTCTAAGGCCTTAAAACACAAGATCCCTTTATAATTACCATTCCCGTTTAGTTTTCGTGTAGTTTACTGGCAAGATAACTGAGCTACGCAACCAATTCATTTGGTGTAGGTGGAGCTTAGCACCAATGACGTATGAGCCTGGCGCATAGTCCGTACATAACATGCGTTTTCTTTGCTACTAAAGCGACTGTTGGCCTGAAAGTAGCGCAGCTCGAAGTTTCACGATAAAGCCTACATTTTGAGATCAGGTTGTATTTCCGTTGAAGTTCTCCTTTCAGCTTCCATCTAAGTTTAGTGTCACTGTGGAGGAAAGTAATTGCTTTCATGTTGGCTGTTGCAGAAGGGTTGTTTCATGTGTGCATTTCTAACATGTCCCTGTGATTTGTAAGCATGAATTAGATTGTTCTGGTGAAAAGCCCTGTTATGAATATTGGTGGATGTGATTGGCTGTCTGTCAATTGTCTATGGTTGCCACGTGTGACTAACACCAATACTACATGATAGGACCATTTTGACTGAACCAAAGCACGACACTTTTCAAACAGATATAGATACCGTATTACCCTCTTATAATGGCAGTGCTCTTATTGGAACACTAGCTCACCATCCCGTTCTCCACATGGGCAGATTATAGATATGAATATTGCTAATGGTTAGTAAATTTCTATTATTATTATTATTATTATTATTATTAGTTAGTTATAGTTAATTATTGTTAATTAATTTATTGATTGTTGTATGCATTCGTGAAGTATATCTCTTTCACCCCATTCTAATTTATCATGAAGTGTATCTCTGAAGAATTCTATATAATTTCTTTCAGAGTTATCTACCCTGTTCAGTAATATCCCATTGTGATATCGATTATCTCAAAGTAGAATATATCCCATTACAGATCCAGTTCTTTGCCGGGGCTATTGTTAGAACATTTTGGTACTATGTGCCTTTGTACCGTGTGGTTAGGGAATCGGGTAGAAGCCATGGAATTTGTTAGAAGATTGCAGACAAAGAAGACATCACTGATAGCCATATTTCTGATGTTGATTTGGTTGCTTTCTGTACAATTAAATTTTCAGTGGCAACTGCTCTCATGCATCAGTTGGAAATGCTGCAAACTTTCATCAGAACTATAACTATCAGTCATGTTTTTATGTGCAATCCTCCAGGCAATTTCATGGCTTCAGAAGTTTTATCCTATTCCCTAACCACACTGTACAAAGGCACATAGTACCAAAATGTTATGATAACAGTCCTGCCCTTGTAGGCAGGGTAATACGGTAGTCAACCAAGTACGTAGCCACACACAAACTGGAAGTGCTGAAGCTCTTTTTGACTATTGGCTTTTTGTATCATCACGTGACTTTTACAGAGTCTCACAACTCATAGTTGAAGTAAGAGTGCATTTGATTGGGACCTTTCTGGAAATGAAAGACTGGGTCATTTAGGCTGTTTGAATATTGCCACTTTCAAAGCTTTCCAGTTTTCTTACCGTGAAAGTAGACAGAATGGCAGTGTGCAAAATAATAGCCGGACATCGGACATTTACCGAACAAACGAAGGATTTGTCCAGCCATTCGTGATTTCGCCGGCATTTTGTCCGGTGCGTAATGTCAGGTGTCGAATCCCGTATGACCCACCTACAGTACATCCTCGCACATCTCATTGTCATGTCAACAAACGCTGTTTCCAAAGTTCCCACATGAAACAAGTGCCACGCGCCATACGTGTCTTGTTGTCTGGTGCTGGTGGCTAGCCGTCAGGAGTCCCCGTATGTGCGCACCACATACGCTGGGGCTCTGAGGATTGCGTGCACACTAGACGGCTCTGGTGTGCAGTGGCCAGCCCACGTGCCGTTCATACGTGTACGTACACCGTGAGATAGGAAACTCAGCGATACTTGCGTGCAGTGGTTCTGTAGCAGTTATAAGAACCTGAAGACGATTGACAGGATAGCACGAAGTCACTGACTAGACGTAGACTGCCGTTAGTGCATGTAGCCTGGTGTTCTTTGGAACGATAGTTTGTAGTTTTGACCTCTAGAGGTGTAGGTATGGCGCATATACAGACGAAGATGACATTTTCAAAACTGACTGGGTATAACAGTTGAAGAACTGAATGGGCGTGCAGAATATAGGTGGATCACCGCGGCAGATGGGTTACATTTTTAGCCAGGGCGGAGTCTGTCAGAGGGAGCGATGAAAGTCTGTCTGTCTCTAAGTCTTCATTGCTATCTCAAACGATGAGCATGGCCACTGGTCATACTTTTTTGGTAATTTGTCAAGTGGGTTCACCGTTGTAGTTCTAGTAGTGGCATGATTCTTTTATCATAGGCACATAAACATCAAAGTGACCTAGCCATGAAACCTATCCTCGAGCTATAGCTGCAGTGGCAAGTGTCTTTTGTCGATCTGTTTGTGCAGTGTATCCTAAGAAAATTGGTTTAGGAACAGAGAAATACATGGACAGTGTGTTTCTATAACATGTACCAACCTCGAATCACTGAGGCAACCCACTATTGTCATGAATCCACTACAGTAATTCATGTGGTCCTCAACTAGATCTGAATGGGAAACATATACGCCTCCATCCAAACCACTATGTTCCTTGTGCGTGTATACCTTTTAGTGTGGTGAGCTCAGAAGTTGGAAAAAAGTAAACACACTCGCTTGCACGTAGCATTGCTATACACTGCTTGAAGAGTTGCGATGTCTTTACTCTGAACCAGTTTGCTTACTGGACCCGGCAATATATATATATATATATATATATACATATATATATTAGATTCTTTTAGACTCTTGGACTCTTTTAGACTCTTTGTGCTTCTGTCCTTACGGCGGATATGTGTTATCTGTGTTATCTGTATTGTATACAAATATATTTATAAATATATATATATATATATATATATATATATATATATATATATTATATTTTTAAAGACTAACCCAAAACCAACCCAAACCCCCCACTCTACAAAAAGTCTAGAACGTCATCAGAGCAATCTACAGACAATCTCTCTAGAATTATCTTTGCATTATACAACCAGAGTTTTATAGAAAGCCGTTGGTGGAAGTTAGGACGTGGCCTGGCTCATTGTGAGGTGACTGTGGAATGTTGTTCTTTTGCAGATTGATTTTAAAATCTGGAGACTAGACGGCGACCACAAGCCCAGACTTTCAACAACTAGTGGATAAAACACACCTCCATTCTCACTAACAATGTCTTTATATGAGCTGTCTTTCTCTCTTTCTCCAGCTTCTGCCGCAACCCCTGCTTGACAAGCTGCCTTTACCATATATGTTGGTTGGAGAAAATTTCTTACTGTGATGTCAAAGTAAGTTGGTCGCCCTCTCTCAAAATCTGGATGGTATACATCTCCTGGTCTTGCATTCGAGTCACCACAAAGCCGTTGCTCACGGCGACAATTGGCATTATCAGATAATAGTGCTTCTAATACTACGTCAGCAAGAGCATTGTGTCGTCTATTTCTCCAGTTTCCCTCTCCGCAACCCAGTAGATGGTCCCCATAACTGTCTAAAACCTGTCCACAAGAACAACGCTTTGAGCTTGGAGGAGGTGGGAAGAAAGGTATCCCCAACCATGTGCGAACAGCGATTATGAACTCCCTCTGGGGCATGGCAAGGCTGAGATTGGTGTTGGGTATTGCCTTTAGCCATGCTCCAGCGTGAGGAGCAGATATCGTGTTTAGTCGAGCACAATCTCAAACTTGCTTTCTCTAAGATGGTTGTTGAAGCTTGGTGTCCAGGAGACATTGTAGGTCATGTTGACTCGAGGTAAGATCAATGGTGTCAAGCGAGTCAGGCACAAGACTTCGAATATGATCCTTAGCAGCAGACTCTCCAGGAAAAGCACTAAAGTCAGGCGACGAATAATTACTATTGGGCACTGACTCCTCCAGAAGTGGCGTAATTGGTAGAAGACAAGAACATTATGACCGAATGGAGTTACAGCTGCCAATGAATGCAGAAGAGGACATTCTCACCGCCTCTCGTAGTCCTAGTCCCCCTTGACGAACAGGCAATGAAGCCTGCAACCAAGACATGTGTGTATATATATATATATATATATATATATAATATAATATAAAATATATATAATATATATACACATATATACATATATAGCTATACTAGCTACATTGCCGGGCTTTGCCCAGGTGCATTCAATTGTGAGGAATTACTATGAAAGTATCTTGTCTAGAATTTTAGTACGTTACAGTGAGATGTTCTAAGTAATTAGCAGCGATGGTTTTAGTAAATATTAAAATTAACACGTGAAATGGTCGCTTATTGGCATCAATGATGACTTTAAATTCCTGACTGTGACATGAAAAATGTCTACAGCCATGTTTAGGCTTCGTGCATAAGAGTTGGACTGATGAAGCATTGTGTGTTGTAGTTGGTCGACAATGTCTGATCCTAGGCCTTGTATGACTGTTTGACGTACAGAAGATTGGACTATATCGTCACTGACAAAGTAAATTTGAGCAAATTTAGCAGTAGAATTTTCTGGAGGAGCAAGACTTCCAACAGAATGATAGATTTGTCCCTGAAGTTTGAAACAGGGATTCTAACCAGTGCAGGCTTTAATTTCATCGCATCCAAAGGACATCATCTGAAAAGCTGAGTTATACGCTCGCGTGTTCGAGAGGAAATTAATGCTGCGCTTCAACCGATTGTCCCAAAAGTAGATCAACCAACAGGGTAGGCGGTTTGGGTATGGCGGGTAACAAAACTTTTCCACCTTTGCAGTAGATGCCTGGTGGTTCCTTCTTACATGTCAGTGCTTTGCAATGTTTGCACTTGATGTTATTTTGCCATTGTTGTTAGGAGTAGACTTCAGTGTAAGATATTTAAGAAGAAATGAGGGCGACATGCAACATAGAGGAGATACTGTACGTCAAAGGACTGTTTGTGATATTGCTATAACTATGGTTTTCCATGAGCATTGATGTCGGTATGCATTGCCAAAAATGAGACAACTTGGTTAGAAACTATAAGAATATTTTAGAAGTATGTGATTATTGACACACGTGGTAAGCACGTGTTGAGAAAGACGGAGGTGCTCATCATTAACTTTTTCATTGACTGGAAAGAAGTTTTAGTAGTAGCTTTCGCGATCCATCGACGGGCACCGCGCTGGCGCTGTGAGTCAAGCCGGCGAGTAGCTAGCTTCGTCATCTTTTCCTGTCGCAGTGATACGAAATAGCAAGACAGAGAGCGCTTTTTGGAAGGCATTTTGACAGTGTGCAGGCGGGTTTGTTGTAATGATGCAAGCGTTTGTGACGCACAATAAATGTGCGATGTCAGAATAGGTGACGTAACAATGAGTAGCCACAAGATGACATCAAGAAGTACAGATGAATGCCAGCAACGCTTAAGTATAGGACACAGACTACCGAAAACGTCACCAGTTGCTATTCCAAAGTGAGAAAAGGCTGCATGCTAAAAGAGAAGCGAAGTACAGCGGTTTGCGAGCACATAGGGAACAAACTTTTTGTGACGTTACGATTTTCAAGAAAAAACGCCAGCACAAAGCAAAGTACGGGGCACCGGCTACCGCGAAGAGCACCAGTTGCTTTTCGAAAGTAGAGAAGGTCATGTACTAAAGGAGGAGCAGAAAGGAACAGTGGTTTGCGAGCAATTACGAAACAAAATTTTTGAAATGGCTGTGCCCATGGACCACTTTCCTTTATATATATATATATATATATATATATATATATATACAGACTTAGACAAAATTATAGGGACACCCCTCTGTGGGTATGTAGCAACACAATAATTAGGTCACAATTTACCAACTATCAATATTGTTAAGAACTTAATAGTTACCGTGTTGATTGTTAGGTTTCTTGAGAATACTGTAGACCCTAAATTGTTTTCTTTACGTTTCGCATTGCGGAAAATGAAACGTAAAAGTGTATGACGTCATGACTGCGTAAGCGTCATAAGTTAGACTCTCTCTGATTTGAAGGAAAATTGAAGCCCTTCACCAGTTCCTCAGGACCGAGTGTTCCCGTCTCTCGCCCTCCTGATTGCGTCCAGACGTTGCGGAACACTTTCTGCCAAGTTCTGGACACGCGCGGCCGAAATCTGCTGCCACGCCTCTTGTAGAGCATTCCAGAGCTCAGCTGCAGTTCTTGGTTTGCGACGGTTGGCAGCAGTTTTGAGTTCATGCCACAAGTTCTCGATTGGATTCGCATCAGGCAATTTTGGCGGCCAGTCCAACAGTGTGACGTCATGCTGACGTAGCCATTGTCTTGTTGACCGAGACATGTGGATTGGCACGTTGTCCTGCTGGAAGACAAAGTCGTCTCCTATCAGTGCCGCTACGTCTGTAAGCATGTGCTTCTCCAGAACCTGTTGGTACGCCGTGCTGTCCAAACGACCTTCCAGTTTCACCAGAGACCCCACACCATGCCAACACATTGATCCCCACACCATCACACTAGCCGCGTGCTGGACCGTACGATTACAACATTCAGGGAGAAATTCCTCACCTTTGCGACGTCAAACGTACAGAGCACCATCGTTTCCTATGCTGACTTTTGACTCATCTGTAAAAAGAACAGATTTACAGTCATCTGAAGTCCACTGTATGTGAGTGGTTGCCCATCCCAGTTGCAAACGCCGATGGTTTTCTGTTAGCAGTGGTTTTTTCTAGGCCTCCAAGCGTTGACTCCTGTCTCCCTGAGACGACGACGGACTGTTCTACTTGACACCTGCTTGCTGGTTTCATCAGCCAGCTGATACGAGAGCAGTCGTGATGGTGCTCTGCGGTTCTGCAGTGCCATTGTCTTCAGTCGATGATCTTCCCGGATTGTCGTTGCCTTCCCACGTCCAGGTCGTTTTTCATAATCGCTGCTGCCATGGGAAAGCCATTGCAGGCACTGATGAACCGAATTCCTGGAGCGGCGGACAAAAGCTGCGATCTGACGCACAGAATGGCCAACTGAGTGAAGGGCTTCAATTTTCCCTCGTGTTTTTGGACTCAACTGTTTGATTCAAGGCATCGCTGCAACTCGTGAAATATCGCACGGAACAAGAGTCTGCAACTGCATGCAGCTGAACGTTCAGGCTAACTTATCGCCTAAGTTTGGCGGTCTCAAGGGCAGCGGTTTTAGTGCAGCTGACATTTTTGTGGTAGCAGTTTGAGATTTTGCTATGTAAAACGTGGACCAGAAGTGGCATGTCAATGTTCTTTTGTTGCTATAACTTTCTTAGTTTTTGTCTTAGCAGGATTTTTTGTAATTAATTAGTGTTGCATGATTTTTGAATACGTTGAAGTTTGTTTTATTGATTAAAATGGCAAAACAATTCAAATTGTGATGACATGCACGAAATCAATGCGCAAAAACAGATGATTCACCTTTTTTTCATAATGTTGATAAGAGGACCCACAAAAATTGCTTTCACTCTCTACTACAGAGCATTCTTAGAGTGTATGCCAAGAATGAGCATCCAAGAGCGATGAACGTGTACAAAGACAAGAAAAGTAGGAATGGCCGTCTTCCTTCTTCAAAGCAAACTAGATGCGCAGTAGGTAGTAAGTACAGTTGTAGTCTTGAACTCAAGCTATGTTACATACTAACAATGGCGCAATCCACGAAAAAAATTCGAAAAACATTTGGTTTGCTAGAGAAAAATTCAGTGCCAAAGTCAGACTAGACACAAAAATGCCAGGTGTCCCTATAATTTTGTCCAAGTCTATATTATTAGATATTTAAGTTTAGCCTTTGCTGAGATATAGCAGGTCAAAGTTGCTTCCGGTGCTTCAAGTTCCGGTAACGGGCGTGGTGTAGTGTACCCGTCACAGGGGGGAGACACCATGCTAACATGTACAGTAAACAAAGGAATCTGTGGCGAAAGAATGGTTCGGTGTTCCGTATCTGCAGGAGGGACCAATTCGCACAAGTCCTATGCAAGCGTATTTCGATTTCCGAAGATCTCCAAGCTAAGAAAAGGGTGGGAATCGCAAATTACGCAGAGGACAAGAGTTAGACGTTTGTGTTGTCCAGGCATCTACTACTGATTACTACGCAGCCTACTGAGTGGACAGGAGTCTATAGTAGCCACTTTAAGCCAGTACAGCCAGGTCAATTCAAGAGCTTGGTCTGGGTTATAGAAGAGTGAAGTTAAGGCCACCATTCACCATCGACCTGCCTCCACACTTCAAGATCGTAGCACTCTGGAACCTTTGCAAAAGAAAAGGAGAGCCGCTTTTGAGAAGCGGATAAAACTACTGCAAATAGCTAGGAGAGGTCAGACTCTTGATGACTAGACTTCTAGAGGCGCTCGATCATCATGCATGTAGTACGCAGTCGTGTGCGTTACGGTATTGTACAGTGAAGTCAAACCTTGTCTCAACGTGAATTCAACGCACGAACGTCAACTCTTTTTTGTTCACTTTCTCACAGCATTAGCTAATTTGCATGAACTCGATCACCAGTACGGCCCGTACCCTGTGCCATTATTGTCTCTAGAGTATTCGACGTTAGTAACGCGTCATTATTTGAGACATCCTCAGTTACGTTTGGCAACACACGCACTTTTTTTCACACGAGTACACATGTATGTATTCATCATCTCACGACGACTGCAGCTACACGTGTGATGGTTGTTTACTTACCCGGATGTGCATCAGTTATGTTTGCTACTCCTAGTTCTACGAAATTGCGATCTGTGATGGTGACAGGTTATCTGGTGGCCTGTCCTCTTCCTCGTCCGCTTCCAAGGCAGCCGACAATCTCAAAGTTTCAGAGACACTGTCGCTGAGCTCGAACACGTATGGTCTAATGGCTCCCAGCAGATCCTCATCTTGCAATTCATGCGATGACAGAACGTTATCATCACTTAGAACCTCCGGAGGGCTCTTCAGAAGAATAGCTGTTGCTGTCGTCACCTCTACCTTAGCAGCGTTGCCTTGGATATGAAGATGTAGTCATTTTTACAGGCCGCTGACTATACAGACGCACACGCGTCTCCCCTCTGTGATGTGTACACTATACCATGCCCATTACCGAAACTTGAAGAACCGGAAGCAACTTTGACTTGCTATTTCTCAGCAAAGACTTAACTTAAACATCTAAAACTATTTTTCCTGTCATGTATGCAACTAGAACTATCAATTTCCAACATAAAAGAATTTTTGATTCTTGCAATGCAGTTACCTTTTAATTGTAAGTGATAAGCAGTATTTTTATGATTGGAATGTCCGACCAAATGTTTTTAATGTTCAGCAAATTTTATAATTGACAGGACATGATGTCCGGTGGTCAGTCAAAGACTATTTCGCACACTGGAATGGATAGACAGGAAAGAAAACTGGATTATGCGATATGAAGTCCTGGAAGTGTTTTAAAGTATATCAAATGATCACCTTTCTGCTGAAGTAGTCCTCAGGATTTTGTCTCATTGTAGCACACAAGAAAGAACCGAACAAATTTGCTAGTGTGAACGGGCAATGAGTTACCATATCCTATCTGAGATTCTGATTGATTGGAAGAGTTTTTACCTTGTTCTTTTTCTCTTTCTCTTTTGTAAAGGTGCCAATTTTAAATGCATCTTAGAGACAGACTGTTCAACACTTTTCTGCCATAGTTGATGGTTTCAAAATAATATTGTGATTTATGTCAGTCCACTGAAAGACTGCTCTGCGTACAGACTCGTAACAAAGGTCACCTTATTCATTATCTATTAATATATAGTCTTTGGGAACAAGATGTTTTGGCAACTGTTTTCACTTGTGTAAGCCGACAAAGGCTTGGGCTGTGCTTAGACACTCTTCACTAGAGCTTTAATCAAATGAGTGCAACAAATTCACTTCTTGAGTAAATGTTGTTTGTGACATTTGATTGTTCATGAAGTATTTAAAGCTGTCAGTTTTGGATACCAAACAGACAAGTAGACTCAACATTGTCAATACCTCAAATTTCGATTGGTTAAATCTTGATTCAAATTATGTAAATAGGATATCTAAGAATGGAATTGTCGAAATGTGCTTTTACACATGACCTGGTGACTTTGGCATTTACATTGATGTGGTTTATTCACCTGAGTATCTTGCAGGCTGGCTGAACTATCTTCTGATGCTTAGCATTGATGTTGTCTAGACTATAAGTAACTAGTAACAATAATATAACAGGCTTACACGACTGGAAGTGCCCCGCGCCCGTTGGTCTACCTCATAGGACTGTGTCTGTATGGAATATGCTGGTCTATGTTTGTACAGATGGCATTGTATTCCACAACTCAGGTCATAATATTTACCACTCTGAGGTAGCATATCAGGAGCTTTTTTATTTTTGGGTTCATAGTATAGCCTGTATCATCCATTCATTTCTAGAGGTTTGCTATACATTGCTTTTATATCCCATGTCTCCAACTCTAGTATCTCTTTGATTGGCTTGGTTACATGTAGCCTTGGCAACCAAACTAAAGTTAGCTGGGCTGTGCTGAACATTTTGGTGTAAACACAGTATTACAAGTGCAAGTGAATATTGGCATCTAAATGATTGATATGGCTTTATTGTGTTAGAAATGCTACTACTAGAATCCCAATGTTGCCTATTGCTATGAAGGAAACTGAGCCAGCCAAGTTCAACAAAGTCATCATGGTTTGTGTTGGTGCAAATCATTTTGGTAGAATTCAAACTGGAATATATAACGTCTTAAGTCTACCTCTTGTTTAGTCCATGCTCATCAAACATTACCATGTCAGTCCTGATGATTTTTCTCAACCTCTAGAAGAAATAAACAGAATGCGAGAGGTCAGAATGTCTCTTTGTTTTGGATGAAGGTGTTGGTGATCAGCTATTTGTTTTTGCGACACAAACAAAGATGTTACAGAAGCCTAGTCGAGACAAAGCTGGAATAGAGTTGTTATTTGAATACTGCAACCAGCTATATTTTATAGACAAGAGATTTTATCCCAGCAACAAAAAGCCAGTAGCAGAAGTATATTTCCAATGGTTGAGTTGATGTTCTGTTTTCTGTTAACTGTTGATAGTATTAGTTGTTTATTTTTAGGTTTGATCTTTGGTCTGGAACTGCTTCAGCTCAACGATCAATAGCATTTGAGAAAGTTTGTTGACAAGTCAGTTATTTTATGAGTAAGCTGCACGTGTTGTGTTTTTAGGCAAATGTTATGTTTAATATCTCTGCACTATATTCTCAAATGGCAGTAGAACAGGTGCATCAGATATTGTAGTTTACAGTGTCATTTATTTGGAGTAAATAGTATGTCTCCAGGATCGAACAACTCTGCATGGACTAGAGGAAGCAACAAAACTTTTTGAACGAGCTGCAGGTTGAGTAAACTACTAATGCATTGACATAAGAAACGTGTTTGGGGATGTAGACCTCTTGTTTGTTGATCATATACTTGACACTGTTTTGGAGGTTAAGTGTATTGCTTTGATCTATGCGTATATTGATCGGAGCAAGGCTGGAGGCTTGAGGGCTAAGAGTCCTGTATATCTGAGCATGACTGTAGCTCCCCTGCTCTAGAGCGTCTTTCTTATGGCCTTGTGATGCACAGTGAAATTGTTAGTATTTGTTGTGTCACTTATGCAGGTATGTTGCAACTCATGAGTAGAGCATTTGTGAATTCACCAAGTCTTGACATTTCGAATGAATCAGTGAATGTTTTGTACTTACTGATGATGGTGAGAAATTGCATACTTGCATACCTCGTGTCATGATATTTTTTGGCTTTGTAGGCTCAGGCACAAGAGTGCAACTGGGAGCAGATTATGATTAAAGAACAGGAGGGTGATGTGGAGTTAGCAATTAACATTACCAAGGAAACCTGCCAGGTGCATAAACATTTTTGTTGTTGCTGTCATGTGGTTGGAACATAAGATGTGTTTTCTACTCAGGTAGCTGCCTCATATCGAGAAGTTGTGGAAGCTCTTGATTCGACGAAAGTTTTGAAGGAAAAGATTGCTTCATTCTGGACTGCAATGGTTAAAGTATGGAGGTTGCTTAATTAAGTAATGGTTGTAATTTTGTAACGATATGATGTCATTGCAGTTGAAACATAAGCACTTTCAAGCTCTTACTTGTTTCTATGCTGGCATTGCCCATGTAGAATTTCTTGGTCAGTTTGTTGCATTGACTTGTGATGAGTCTGCATTATATATGTTTTATGTGTGTCTAGATGATGATTTGTCCCCAGATGAAATCAAGGATCAGCACAGATTATTGATGGAGCTACAAAATGCATCAAAATCAAACATATCATCAAGACATGATCAGTTACATTTGGGTATGAATTGACATTAGCAGCACTATGGATGAGTTGTGACATTTGCAATTTAACAAGGAGGTTGTTTGCTTTCTCTTATATTGGGTTGCTATCCACCAGGCTGGAGGCTTTGGCTATAATGGGGTGGCAGTGGTAGGACATTTGAATGTTTAACAATCGGTTTGAACCACTCTAGTTTGGTGCAAGCAATGAATTGTTGTATGAATGCTTTTTGCTAATACAATAAAGGTAACTTATGCACATCTTGCATTTACCCTTTTTGGTCTTCACTAAAAGGATTCTTGGATATTGGCACCACAGTGTTTCGGATATTGACCTTCCCTGCAAGGATAATTTTGTTTTCCTGAAGATTACTCTGAGAATGCCTAATGCATGTTTTATTGCATGCTTGTTCAATACTAACCTAATGGTGCAGACTGTTCTTATGAGGTTTGTTCCCCAGCTTCATGTGTGTCTTTGTTTGGTATTCAAACTTTCCGGACAAACATCTTCAGTCTAATTTTTGTATTGCTTGGCTTACTTCTTGTGAATTATTGAGAAGGTGATGGAAAAAACTGAAAGAGCATGATCTTATTACAGTTATATTTTATGGATGGCGTCGTCACAGGTTGGAAGACAAACATGGCAAATTTTGCATAATTTTTAGGGCATCGAGTACATGTGTGCAAACATCTTTTACAAACTAACGTTGATAACAAAATATTTGTATGTTTTGATGTTTATTTTGCTCTTAGGATATCTGTACTTCAATGCTGCTGTTCAGTTACACGAAGAAAGCCAGAAAGTGGCTGATTCGAGCAAAGAAGTAAAGAAGCTGGCTGCTGTTCAAAAGGTTGGTGAATCGAAGCATAGAATGTTGTCACGATCTTTCTGCAAAGTAGACCAGGGTTCTCGCTACAGCGTGGCCATGCTTAAGTAGGAGTGCATCACGCTCAGAAACGGTAGATAGGAGACCGAAGTCGTATAGCTAAGGAATGTTTGAGAATTCCATACTACTGAAACACAATACTAAAGTGACAATAGCCACAATTATAGGCTCTTACAAATAATGCGGGATGATAGTCTCGTCCAAACGTATGCACAAGTGTTGATTGCAGTTCCGGATGAGCTGCCTCTGATTCTAGTCCCAGATGCCCTTCCAGTGACCCGGAAACTCTTGTCCAGGAAGTAGCACCTAGAATCTACTCTAGAGTAAGACTATTCATGGCTTCATGCGAAGCAACAACAGTGGTCCACGTCAATCAATGCCTGACTAGACAGACTTTCTGTAGTTTCATCATGACACTTGCACATGCCCAATCTATGCACATTGCTGAGAAGGGCTTACTGGCAATCGAAGTTGATTGCCTTGCCATGTCACTTGAACGTATGTTACACGCAATAGCAACAACGCAAAGTCTACCTCATTTGAGATCGGCTCCAGTGCACATGTCCGAGCAGATTGCATGCGTTGTGGGCTTGCCCATCCCGCCACACTCCCAAAAAAACCTGGTAGTGGGAATGTTTTATCGGTAAACATACATGGTTACTACTGGGGCAAGTTAGAGATTGCCTATAACCCTAGTTATTACATTTGAACTTAGCATACCTAAAAGTAGTTTATAGCGTGTAATTATTTGGAGGGGATTATAGCACTAAACACTAATCTATATAGTTCTGTCACCAACACAGCTGGGATGTTAAATACAGGAACTTGGTTCAAAACTCACCGTGGCTTCCTTCTTAGATAGGGTTTAGCAGGACTCTTGCACCACTGGGAGTTATACATGTTGTGTGTTTAAAGTCACACTCCAAACATGTGTGCTAGGCTACTGGCTCCATCTTCACTGGCTAATGAGACATCCATACTGACCAAGTTGGGTATCTGGACGCTATCTCAGAGCAAACCCGACAGATTTACGTTACGAACGTTTCAATATGACGCCGATGCTCAGCTGAGCGTCAAACTTCAAAGACACCATCTCGATGTCAGCGGCATCCTTTCATGTTGACACTGACACCGATGCTGGAATAGAATTCATTTCTATTGGTGTTGACGTTGATGTCGGCATCAGTATTTTGAACTTGGCTTTACTGTTGCAATGATGTTCCCAGAAACTGTCTCTCTGTTGTTTCTGTCGCTCCAAGCACAGTGGAAAGCATCGTGCTACTTTCAGACCGTCTAGGGACTGGCCTTCTTTTCGTGTGATTTATCTCTGTCCGGCATTATTCGAGAGAATTGGTGTTTTGAGAGATTCTTTGGCATTAAAAGCAATGGATGCTGTCGACGATCATGTTCTAACAGTTTACGAGGCACTCATCCTTTTGCAGGAACACTTTCGTGAATGCCCTCGATTTCTGGACTTCGCTATTTCGGTTGCACAGTACACTGCTCACTAGATGCTATGCACTTCTTTGGAGTGTGCCTTTAATAATGATAGTGTTATGTAGCATGCAAGTACACTATGTCAAAATGATGAATCATTTAGAGACACACATCGCAATATCACTGACTGTAAGTGCTAAAACAGCTATGCAGGGTATTGTTAGAAACCATATTTCCTTTCTCTCTGTATGCCAATTCAACTCAACAACATACTGGGCTGGTTTGTGTCGGAATCTTGGAGCTGAAACTTTGGAGCTAGTCATCTTTCTGCATATATTGGGAGCTGAACTTGTGTAAGGGTAGTCACTAAGTGTCAAACAACTAGCAAGATACAAGATATCGCTACAAAGGGATAGTGTGCATAGGCTATGGATAGGTATAGATTGGTGAAGAAATTGTAATAGTATTAGAGTCAGCCAGACAAATGGTTGACTGGCTGCCACTGCATTGCTATACTAATATACAAAACTGAAAGCACCAGTGTGCCAATGCTTCAGTACACAATCAACTGGGCATGACTTTATTGAGTCCTAGTTCAGTAGTACAAACACATGGCGCAGACTATTGTACACTTCTGTTCAACTGTGCATGTGCACTGAGAATCACCCATAACTCAAGAATGAAGTTTTTATCTTGCAAATCCATGAATCAAAGTCTAAGAAACAGCACTACACACACACACACACACACACACACACACACACACACACACACACACACACACACACACACACACACACACACACACAAATGGACAAATGTTAAGCCCTTCGCGTCGTTCGACATCAACCTTAATGTCAGTTATGAAGATAGCTCCCCTGCCTCTAGAGACAGGCCCTTCATGCGCTACGTGGAGGCTTAGGGCCAGCGCTATAATCCACCTGGACACGAAGGCCGCAAGTACCCGGTCTGCTGCATGCTGTTACTGCCACGTCAGCAGTCATGTCCACCCAAGTCAAAGACCAGGTACCCATGTATACTCCTGAGTCGAGAGAAGCAATTGTGTGTACGTTCCTTGCTTAAGGAAATTATGCCATAGCTCACCATCACTGTGACTTGAACCTGCAACCCTGCAAGGTCCCAGATGTTTCCATTCTCCAAATGCACTCTCAAACCAATTGAGCTACAGCACCCCCCCCCCCCACACACACACACACAGATTGTGTGGACAAATGGACAAATGTCAAGCCCTCCACGTCATTCATGGTCACCTTTAAGGTCAGCTGCAGAGATAGCTCCCCTGCCTCTAGAGACAGTGCCTCCATGGGGGGGCGGTACGTGGAGGCTTAGGGCCAGCGCTATAATCCACCTGGAGCTTGGCCGGAGTCATCCAGGGGCACTGACAACGGCGCAGCTCTGAGACTGGACACCAAGGCCCACATGTACCTGTCTGTTGCATGATGTTACTGCCAAGCCAGCAGTCATGTTCACCCCAGTCAATGACCAGTGTACTGATTTATACTCCTGAGTGGAGAGAAGCAAGTGTGTGTAAGTTTCTTGCTTAAGGAAATTATGCCATAGCTTGCCATCACTGTGACTTGAACTTGTAACCTTGCAAGGTCCCAGATGTTATCATTATCCTAATGCACTCTCTAACCAATTGAGCTACAGCACCACACACACACACACACACACACACACACACACACACACACACACACACACACACACACCAACTATTGTAAGCTCTTGCTGCACATGTGCACATCGAGGCTTAGTTTCGGAGAGACAAAGACAGTTGGTTTACTCATCCTCACTTGCGGGTGCACTTGTGGCCTCTGCCAATACAGTCTACAGTGACTGCAGCGCAGGTTTAAAAAGAAAACCACCAGATATTGTCCAGGTAACAAGCAGGCAGACAGACAGACAGAGAGGAAAGGGACAGGGGAAGGAGGGGATAGGAGAGAGAATGGATAGGGATGGAAGGGATAGGGTAGGGATAAGGTGGGGGAGGATAGGGGATGATTAGGAGAGGGAAAAGGTGTGAGTGTAAATGCATATTGGAAAGTATTCTTGGCAAATTCAGTAACACCGTGACGTGCTAGACTTACTGATTGTGGTTACCTCTCACTTTCCTTGGGATCAATAGTTAGCAGTTTGGCAACAAGTTTTCTTCACTGTGTGCCAATTTTAAATCATTAGCATTTCATAATTACAGTGTGATAATAGTCATGTAGTTTGTGTTTCTTTAGATGTTTAGACAGGTGTGAAAGACATGTACCATATTACCCCGCTTTTTGCTGCATGCCGGTATCCGCAGTTGATCAGGGTGCTGGTATACTTAGGGGTTTGCCGGCGTGCAGCAAAATGCGGAGTCAAACAACTGCCTCAAAGTACGCGCAGTTTCTTGGCAATGGTATATGATTTTCTTTCACGTGCTAGACTAGTCCAACGCTTGTTTGATGCTCTTCCACAGCAATCGTGTCTCTCTCCTGCTTCTCAAAAATGCTATCCGACTCTGCCATCCTTCTCTGCCATCATGGATTACGTGCACCATGTTAGTATCTATCGCCTTGTCTTCAGCTGTACCATAATTACTCTAATTGAAGCACCCCTCTTACCGAAGCACCATCTGGAGTTGCAATTATTTATTAGGCTCTAATTGGAGGGTCTTTTAGAAACGAAATTATTTTTAGAGGCATTTGACTAATTAGAATCATTGCAAAACAAGTAACAGTAGGTCTTGATTGATTGCCTAAATCTTACCTCACTTCTGTGTCCTGTAAAGTTTTCTAGATGGTAACTGAGCGTATTTTGAGGATTCGCAAAGCACAGGTTAGGGTGCACCTAACATATTTTCCTCTTTTTCTAGTAATGACTGTAATTACCTAGGCATCCCTCTAAGTGAGGCACCTTGTGGAGCCATAATTATTTTTATACTCTAATTGGAGAGCCATTTAGATTGATAATTATTATTCAGAGGTGCTATAATTAGAATAATTATGGTACCACCCATTGCCACAGCACTTACCGACCCTATACCAGCATGCCCCAGAACTGTCTCATGTTTGGTAAACTTCACTTATACCGTCATGCAGCAAAATGCCGGGTAATACGGTACATCATGTTTCTACTAGCTCTATATTAAACTAGTTTAGCTTAAACAAGTTCATAAACTAAGCCAGTTCAAGAAGGCTGCTGTTGCCACTAGAGAATTGTACATCTGGGATGTGCAAGTTATCCTGTGCTGTGATACATTGGGCTGCTCTGTCACCAAGTTAAAACTAAAGGTGGTGGTTCTTACTGAGACTTCTACTTCAGCATCTACATGCAGTAGCTGCTGATTTCTCTACTTTATTTGATTATCCTTCCATCTTTCAAGGCATTCCCATACCAACAAAATAATAGTATATACCATCAAAACGGGATTCTCAGAGGCCATCTTCAAGCACACACTCTGTCACATGACCGTTAACTCTGCTAAACCTACTACAAACCAGGTTTAGGGAAAGTGGTTTAGGTTGCAGGTGCAAACAGGTCAATCCTCAAACGAGTTTAGCTTAATCAGTTGTTAAACTGGTTCAAGTGCTAGTGGAAACACACCCTAGTTAAATTACATTCAGGCTTTTCTAGACTCCCTGTTATAGTGAGAATGTATCGCAGATTTGCAGGAAAGAAACGTTAAATTTGATGTTAAGTTTAAAGTTTGCTGTGTAGAAATACAAATAGGTAAACTAAGTAATATCTTTAGTAAAGTAGACACTTCTGTGAGCAACATTTTATTTATGTGAATACTACAGACAGTAGATTCTGCTCCTACCTGATAATTATGGAAATTTAAATGGTGTGGCTATTGAAAGTCAATATTTATGTGTTTTGGCCCTTTGGGATCTACAGTTATAGTGTAGGTGTACCAAGTGATTCATCAGTAAATTTATTCTCACAATCTGTTTTCTGTTAAATGGCATGCTTGTTGAAGGGCATATAGAATTTGTGTAGTCAGATGAAGACATGCATCAGTAACTTACCTTGGTTTCTTTCCTGTACCAGTTGTTTTCACCTCTTGACTTTAGATATTGGAAATGGACCGAAAAAATGCGTTATCAAAAGTCATAGAATTGAAGCACCTTGTTGAGAAGCCTATTGATTTGTCTTTACTACCCCGTGTGAAAGGTTACAGAGCAGCTAAGATTGAAAGAGCTTTAATTAACTTAGTGTGCCTTGGTGTCTATTTGCATAGGTGAAAGAGTTCTTGGAAGACCACTTGCACCAGAAAAACCAGACTTCAACAAGATGGGTGTCATTGATTTTTTTCGACGACTGGTTTGTTCCGCTTCTTGTCTTTATGGCATGATAACTGTCTTTATATACAAACATCCAACGTAATCTCGCATAGCCAGAGTCTCTCCACCATCGTATAAACGTCCAGGTGAGAAAGTGTGATGGTGGGAGAGGGTCTGGCTACACAAGACAATGTTCATCTGGACATTTGAAACAAGCAGAGTACTGAGAATGTTTACTTTCCCTAGGGGCCGTCATTAATTTTCAATGCTAACGTTGTCCTTGGACCACCACATGACGTCGCTATTACACAGTCAGATGAAGGGTTTGGTTTTGTGATCAGAGGTAATAGGCCAGTCAAAGTTCGATCTGTTGACATCGGGTCTCCTGCAGAGGTAAGTACTGTAAATAGTGACATGTTCTATTAACACGCTATTTATATCAGCTGATTGGTAGACAGCTGGTCTACTTCGTGGTGATGTCATCACTGCAGTAAATGGGGAAGTATCTAAGTTTATGACACATGATGAAGTGGTTGGAGCCATTAGATTTCGAGGTGAGCATGTAGTGTTGTCAGTGATGAGTCCTGAAAATGTTGAAGAAGTCCTGCAAGCCAGCCCCACCCTATCTCGTTCTAACAGTATCATCATTCACACTGTCAGCAATGTTCCACTAGCCAGTGACAGTCCTGAGACAGGTAGAAGGGCTTTATCGTATGTGTCTGACAGTACATCAAGCAGTGGACTTGGCCGTGTTACTGAGGAATTTGAGAACATGCCTTGTGCCAATGATAATGAATCACGCAGTGTCGACAACGAGAACAGTGGAGAAGACAGTCAAATTGATCTATTAAAAGTAGCAACCCGTGAGATGGAATTGAAAGTTATCAATGAGTCTCACATCCAGCAAGGTTCAGACAAAATTGTACAAGCTAGCAAATTAATAAATGCTGCAACCGAATTACAAAGACTCGAAGAACCAGACATGAGCAATGCGGATATAGTAGCTGTTCAAGAAGATGTATCTAATAAAGAGGGCAATCAGGAAGATAGGCAGGATGCTGGGCAAGGGGGCAAAGAGGGTGGCAAGAATGTCGACAATCAAGAGAATACTGATGAAGATAACGACGAGTATGCCGTGGCCAAACCAGTGAAACTAGATGTAAGAGTGCAACTGGCCGAGACTGTTGTAGCTGATGACGATGATGTCATGATAGATAATTGATAACTCCTTGTCATGTGTTCATGGTAGTTAGTAGCTTCATGTTTTATGCTACTCAAGGGTATGTAAATAAAATATTTTTGTAGCTTGTTTGACTAATTAATCGAATGAAATGCAGCACAGATTCTATTATGACAAGACTACACTAGAAAGTGCATATAAGGAAGCTAGCATGCAAACTCATAAAGCAGCATACATATTCACAAGAATGAATTCAATCGTTTCATGCCACGAATAGATCGACCCTTCTGCACACATCATCACAAGTAGTTGCAGTCACAGCTGCTATGACAGAGTGTTGTCTAATGCCATTTCCATGAACTGCAACCGGCAGAATTCTAATGTATGCAGACATATTCATGAAGCATGAATATGGGCTGACCTGCTCATAACTTATTGTGATGACTCCTTGCTGTTGAATGTCACGACCTCGAAACGCATCGGTCATAGACTTGAGCATAACACAGCACTGAATGAAGTCATCCAATTTCATGGTGTGTGCATGGGATCGGTCAAATAGGCGAACACACAATTGAGAAAACTCCATTGACCTGCAATAACCAGCCGAACAGTGACTCAAGAGCACAGATGAGCAACTTGTCAATGATATCACTATCTTACAGACGATAGCCAAATGTGGAGAAGGCTTGGTTAAGCTCTCCTGCATCAATAGTTCCTGACCGATCTCGATCAAAGCTATCAAATTTGTTATGACATTCAATTATACACTATTGGACATCTGATGACAAATCTGTAACATGAGAACAACCTGTCAAAGCACTGTTTCCACTCTTGTATATATTTCCATAGAGCTGAAAACTCATAGATATCAATAGTTCCTGACCTATTAAAACAAGCACCTTTATCAAGGAAAAAAATGTTACTGAAATCCCTCTAACTTGTCTTTATCAAACATCCCAATCATCAAGCGACAAGTTTCTGGATTAAAGTGACTCCAATTTCCATTCACCAGGGCCTGTCTCAACTCTTGAGCAGATATGCCACCTGACTGATCAGCATCTACAGCCTAACAAAACAACACACAGTAGACCCTCGCATACCTGACTCCACATATCCGACCCTTTTTGCAAAGCAGATATGATGTTACAAGCCCGTTTGCACAAGTACAGTGACAACGTGCAGTGATGGCGATGAAAAAACATACGGAGGCTTCTAGGATTAAAATGCATATAAAATATATCACTAGCGTATTGTACATGTTTCCGAGTTCAGACCATGTACATACTGAGACACAAAAAAGCAGACTAAAGTCCAAGCTACGGTTGAAACTCCGACACTTCGCTTGTCCGTTCTTTTCACTTACCCGAATTCTTTCGTGACATATGATATGCTAGGGTCTACTGTAATTAGTATTGTTTCAATCAGTCAATGCAATCAATTCAGCCACAAAGCGAAGATGCAATCTTGTGAAAGTGATCACAAATTTGGCTAAATAGAATAAACTGGCAAATTCTATGCATGGGAATAACTTGGCGAGATTCTAACCTTACCGTGATACCATAATTTCACATCATTCATCGCTGTCTCAAACTCTCCATGCCTAAGCAGCACTGGATCCTGAGTAACATGCACTGGTGTCAACTTCACAAAGGACTTGTGGGCTGGTGGGTAAGACTTGTTCAAGGCCTGGTTCATAATGTACTAACAGGAACTCAAGCACAACGTAGGTTGTAGCTAAAATTTATCGTGTTACATACAAAATTTTAAACAACAACTAGTCAAAGACAGAATTTGTCTGGCATACATAAGATGTAAGAACACTCCGGATGCTTATCAGTTTTTCTGGATTCAAATTTGAACAAGTATCACCCTGATTATTGTGTAAGAGGTCATTCAAAATTATCGACTTTTCATGTGCTAAAACACGTGGAGCGCACGCGAGAAGAGGACTGGGTATGGGTACTACATCTATCTATACTACTGATGAGTTAGCTCACTGACAGACAATGCCTTCTGCAGTTGCAGGAAACTGAGATAATGTTCTGCATGCTCACTATCAAAAGTAATCAGTTCTTCCATTCCAGCTCTCGAATGATCTGTCAACTGGAAGTTTCTTTGTCCTTGACCTGGCCAAAGAGGAAAATGTTGAGAAAGTCGAGGTAGAGGCAACTGGGCATTCTTACGAACCGCTGATGTTGTTCTAGAACAAATTCCAAATACACTGTGTGGGCCACTTCATTTGCAAGTCAATATATGCATGGGTAAATACCAAGTGAACACTGCTTGGCCTGACATGTTTCAGTCATGAAAATTAGACAGTGAACACTCTTCAGTCACTGCTACTGACTGACACTTTATAAGCATACAGAGGTCAATAACCCTACCCCTAGCATTCACTTTGTATGCTCGAGAAACTGTTGATAATTTTGAGTGACCCCTAAGTAAAAGTTGTGTAGTTTGCTAGATGGTGATGTTAATGGATAATTCCTATTGTAATTCTTCTTTGGCTATTGCAGCACAAGTCAAGTCCAGGGGTTTCCCCAGGCCGAGGCCCTGCCGCCATGCTACATTTTAGGGTGTGTCCATTTTGTCATCTGTACAGGAAAATAAAAAATTATTTATGAATGCTTAGGATGGCACATTATTTCTGTCGTTGTAGCTCTTTAGTACCAGTAATTCAAGTGTTGAACTCATGCATATTTCTCGCATGGTATGATATGCACAGCTGGGGACACTGTCAACTTATATGTTGGCATGCGCATAAAGTATGCTCTAATCAACACGTGGTTTTCAGAACATGTCTAGTGATGCAGAGTTCTACCTTTGATGTCAGCAAATAAATCTCGATTAGCGACACAGCTATCTACATCAAATTACTTGATTTGAGACACCACTTGAACATTCACCTTCACTGTGAGGTAGGTGCAGCTTCGTATAGTCCATGAACCGATTGCCATAGCGAGAAGTTCCACTCCAACATCTTTACAAGGAAGGTTTCTTGATTGCAACCGACAGAAGACTCAAGTTGAAGGCTATCGCACTTTGTTGGCAATTGCAAAGTGGTCGGTTTTCTTGAACCAGTATTTATTATATGTGATCAAAGCAAGCAGACTTAACTCAGTCTGGCGTGTTTGGACGTTTCTATATAATTCTATTGTAAGTCTTACATTCGAGGACTGTTTCTAATTTAATTGGTGTAACTAATTTAAAAAAATCAAAATAAGAGAAAAACTAGAAGCGCAAACTCTGTTTGGAAGTGCGAGGCAAGCCGCTTGTGTGTCAATGTATACACATGTTTCTGCTGAACTTGAAGAGATTTGTTGATGCAACTTTATGTAGTTGTAAACAATCATCTACTACTGTATAATCAGTGTAATTTATTTTACGACAGACTGTCAGTTTTTCAGACTATGCATGCGTGTCTACTAGCAATCTAGACTCATACGGTTACAGGAATTTCTCAATTAATTAAAGAAATTACGAACACTAAATGTTACACGATCAATTGTAACATTTAGCAACACAATCTGATTCATTAAAAAGCTAAAATCATTTGTAAACAATTTCGTCCTATTTCAATTTCTAACATTATATTAAATTTTGTACAAACCAGCATACTCTAATAATTGTCTCGCTTACATTTCATCGAGAACAATCAAGCTATCGGCTAAAACAGTGTTTAACATATAAATCAGTGACAGAAGGAGCACCCATGTTACTGACACATTCTTTTCACTTGCAAGCATCAGTACATTATACACATGAGAATAAGCCAAGAGGCTACTACCATCTTTCATATAATCAAAATTACACAAGCAAGACAAACCCTAGACACCTGCAGAGTAAAAGCAGAAAAGGGCATGATGAATTCACATCTGCAAACAACACTGGCTGCAGAAAGCCAGCTTTGTGCGCAAACCCACTGTCATCAACTGCAAGCACTGTTGATCAATTGCACGAATTTTCTTTGTCTTCAGCACGTACCATTCTTACTTTTTACGGTGTCAGAAACAGAAAAATTACTTAAAGCGACACTGTCAAGATTTTATCCTCGGATACCTAGCGTCTAAACGCCCCCGCAAACTTGAATTTAGGTAGAAATTTTTCAAGTTCTCCAAAACGAGGAATCGTTGGCAAGTGCAATTTTACCTGTAGTTATATTGCGTTATCTGCCACGTTTTGGCAATAGATCGACTTTTTTCGTGCTTTGAGTGCCTGACAGCCGATATCGTCGTACTTGACTAGGTCATTGCGCATGGATTTGATACGTCGTAGAAGTTTTGTAAATATAGAGCAAGTATAGCGTTTGTTTTCGACTTCGAACGGTTACTTTCTACGGCGAAAACGGGCCCTTTGCAAGCCGCACGTGATGGACAAGATTCCCGGAAGTTGTCACCGATATGACTTCGGTATCTCAGAAGAGAAGCCATGGAGGTGCACGTCAAGGGGCAGGACGTCGCCGCAAGTGCACAACAAGTGTTCTGAAGACTATTAAACTGTCGCAAGACATCTATAGTAGGCTTTGGCGATTAAAGGTTCAGTGGCAGGTGTCGTCTTTTGGAGAGCTTGCTGGTTTACTTCTGGTATTCGTTGAGTCCTGCAGGTGAGAGATTGTTGCCTGTGAATTAATCACTGTAGTATTATGTAATGCTGTGTGCATGTGTGCGCCCTCGTTCCGTATGAATTTAGTTGCCAAAGACATGAAGCACCTGAATCTGAAGACTCCTTACCATCTAAGCGAATAAGAACTGATGATTCAAGAGAGTATGAAGGTAAACAACACTAGACTGCATTGTGTGTTGATTGGACATGTACAGCCTACTGGAACTTCTCTCCCTGCAATGTACATATGTGTCACAGATGTACTAAATCTCTGCTCTACACCCAACCAGGTGAGACAAGGAAGACAACGGTTTGCCACACGTCTGAGTCCTATCAGTCAGAAATGGTAAAATATATTTTAGATGACAATTTACGTTCTTGCCCACGATATTGTATTAGTGATCGAGGCAATAGCTCATATATTTTGAAGATTGCTGCTTCTCGATTGTTTTGATAAAGTTGTTTTGTAAATTCTACATAATTTATATACTCTCTGTACATGGTTAGTGAAGATTCCTTGTCAGGGGTCGAGGATGGGTGCACACCTATCAATATTACAAGCAGCAGTCAAGGTAACAGTGAAGAAAAAGCGTCCGTAGGTGTGTGGCAGCACTCGGATGTCAGTTCATCAACATCAGGGTAGAATGCTTGTCTGCGCTGTTTGAGTAGGTCAGAAGAAGATGATGAAGAAATCCACAACCAATCTGAGTAAATCCTTCATTGGAAGCCATTTTCATGGTTGCATTACTTTCTCTGCATACATTCTGCTTGCAGGATACAGCGATTACTGGCAATTCAAGGTGAATCAGATGACACATCTGAAATTGACCATCATTTAGAAACGTACGGTACCTAGATTTCTTCATTCATTTACAAAGTTGCTTGGGCATGAATAGGGGTACGTTTGTCTGTTATCCAGTTTCAGTGATTCCTTACCTGAACTGATAGATGAAAACCCTTGCTTGGATGATGAACTTGATGCAAGTTTCTTGGATACATCTATTCTGCCAGAAAATTCAGACATAAATTCTTCAGCAGAACCAATTCCTTCTCAAAATGAAACTGAGGTTGAGAGGGTAGAAATTTATTAAGTCACATGTGTAGTATCAGAATGTTTTATAGGTTCCAATCCATTACACACGACCACATCCAGTGCTTCAAGTCAACTTTTGTGCTCATGGTAGCTCCATACCAGCACAAAGGACCATCTTGGAGGATGATTTGGAAGAGACGACTACTTGTGCTCGAGTGGTGTGTGATGCAGACAACATCTTGCAGCTTCTTGGGACAGCATGCAGGCATCCCTTCTGTCAAGAGAAGATATCAGTGAAGCAAACGTATGTTGGTGGCACACTTTGTTTACAATGGCATTGCAGAAATCGTCATGAAGGCTCATGGAGTAGCTCTAAGCGTTGCAAGGGAAGAAAGTCATATCCCTTCTTCACCAACGACCTGCTTTTTGCTTCCTCAATAGTTCTCTCTGGCAACCAGTTTGCAAAGATTGAGCTCATGTGCCGTTTCTTGGGGTTGAAGTTCCAGTCACAATCAACATTCTATCGAATTCAAAGACTCTACATTTGTCCCTCAGTTTTTGAACTTTGGTCGGAGACCAGGGAGACAAATCTTGCTGACATTGCAAACTGCCCTGTTGTCCTAGCTGGTGATGGGAGGAACGACTCACCAGGTTTCTCAGCAAAGTACTGTGTCTACTCGTTAATGGATTGTGAGAGCCACAAAGTTATTGATGTACAAATTGTTGACAAACGAGATGTAGACTTAAAGAGCATGAGGATGGAAAAACTTGGTCTTCAGCGAGGAATGACATCTGTCCGACTCAGGATCAACGTAGTAGAACTTGTCACAGATGCATCCACAAGTGTAAAAGCAATGATGGGTATAACCTTTTCAGCTAACTCACAGGTGGTACGACTCTATCTTCTTGTTTTCTACTATACTGTGTAGCACGAGATGCCGAATATAAAGAGATCTTTCATTCCCTAGATGTCTGGCATAAAGCCAAGAAGCTAGCAAAAGCGTTGTCTGAGGTTTTTAGGCTTTTGTTACAACGAATTTTATTTCAAAATCAGTTCAATAGCTTGTTTCTTTTCCAGGCATCAAAGAAAAAGGAGCTTGCAGAATTAAGACCATGGAAAAGGTCCATAGTCAACCATTTCTGGTGGTCGTGTGAACAGGCACAGGGAGACGTCCAGAAATTGAAGGTGCTCTTTTGGTTGTGTGTGTGTGTGTGTGTGTGTGTGTGTGTGTGTGTGTGTGTGTGTGTGTGTGTGTGTGTGTGTGTGTGTGTGTGTGCTATCAATATATCATGAGAAGTAGTTCCAGATTTGATAGCAGTTCACCAATTTTGGTCTTGCAAACCAAAATTTCATTCATCTTTTTTACGCATTAAAATAAAACAGAAGAAGACATCACTTAGCACCAGCAATACCCAAACTCATATCAAGCTAGGGCATGAATCAATGTCAACACCGCTCCAGTGTAGTTGTCTTGTGTTTGCTAGCTAAATGAGATATTATATCACACAGTAGGTGGCAAAAACCTACTATTTCATCAATTAATTATTAATCAACAAGAGCAGTATATGTAAGGACTAGAAAGTCACAGACTCCTCATTCTGAGATATGCAATTTTTCATTGCAGGCCATCTGGATAGGAGTGCTGCATCATGTCTCTGGTGAGCATACCTGGGCCACTGGTAGATGCCACCACAGTGAATTGACAGAAGCTGATATCAATGACACTGCAAAGACACCTCTCGGAGTAGATTCTCAAGCAATGAAATTTCTCAGGAAGATTGTTCTTGATGCAAAGTGGATGAGATCAATGGCATATTATGCACGATCTAGGTATTGGTTCTCACTTGAGATTCATTCTAGTCCAATGGTCATGATGCATGTTTGATTCTAGGCATACAGGTGCATTAGAGAACTACCACAGTGTAATCTTGAAGTATGCCCCTAAACGAACAGCATTTGGGTTATTTTGCTACTTTGTATCAATGAGTTTACCGTGGCAATGTTTCCTCATTTGTTGATGACAGGTTTGATGCATTCAAAGCTCGCTGTTTGCTTGCTGCACTGGATCACAATGTTCATGTGGACAGACAACATGCACAACCAAAAACGTCTAGTGAGAGAAGATTTCACAGAAAATACAATAAAAACTCACAACAGTGGACCGTTACAAAGGTCAAGCAGCACAAGACTTACCCACACATTTCACAGCTTATGCACAGAGTATTACTGCAAAAAGTCAAAGATACTGGATCAGTACTACAGAAGCCATTGAAATCCTCTTTTGCGCAGTCAACTATTGCTCCTGTTGCTCCTCCTGGTACCAGTTCTCTTGTAGAACAGCAGCGCAGCAGAACAGGTACAATGACCATTTTGAGTTGAAATCAAAGCAACGTTTCATATATCATATATTATATTATATGTGAAGGTAACAGCAACTCAACAGTCAATGCTCACACAACCAGAGAAATCGATGAAATCGATGACGTGGATGCGAGATAAAAGGAACAGTCAATGTATACCAAGAACCTACTTAGCTAAAGTTAGGGTACCAGGGTAGAGGAATATCCCTGTTAAACGTTGCTTACTCACTCTTGTAGCCCATGTACCTCCCATCTGGTGCTGGAAACCAATGTCTGACACAACAAACAACACAAGAAGGAGCTATTCGTCTTGTTCCTTTACCCAGATATCCATAGCGACCAAGAATGTATTGCCGATAAGCTGCCTTTCGAAATCCATTTGCTCTGTAGTTGGGTCTTTCACTCATGTAATCTGCATGTAGTCGGATGGTCAGTGTCAGCACATTATGATCTAGACATGTGGCTCTCAAATATTCTTCCGTTGTGACACACTGATCTTGTTGGCAGCAGACGTTCTCTCTTGCTCTTCCTGTACCCATGTCCCCACACCTTCCACATTTGCACGACCTAGGAGGATTTGGGTTGGGGGGTGCAGCAAACGGGTGATCTCCCACAGTGCCTTGGTCCTCAATATCAGAATACATTCTGGCAAGATCAAACGATCCTCTACCATGACGCAAGAAACTGGTCAACGTTCTTTGCAGCTGTTCTATTGTCAACCCTCTCACGAATCCCTACAAAGAACTCATGTAATACCTACCATCATTGCGAGATATTAGGACAATTGTATCAATGGGTATCTTCACAACCTGGATTTCTTCCTCTGTGGGAAATGACTCTCTAGGAGCTGTTACAGCACGGACTGTTTCTTCATCATCATTCCTCATATGTGCACCCTGTATTCAGTGAAAAAGGCACACCAATAATATTATCAACGCGTAGGTAGCCTAGCTACAAAAAGGCTCCATGCAAGCTAACGTCCAAGTGATCACAATTTCTGCAACGTTCTTGTCTGCATCCGCATAATAGAACACATCGTACCCCTGCTGCTTTACATTGACAACCTCTATTCCCCCGACGGACTCTCTGGCATGTACCCTTGCAGTTGCATCTAGCTTCTTCCTGAAAACACGCATAATCAACTCCTAGCTATAGACATCCTAGCGAAAAGTCCCATTGTCTGCGTACCGGAATAACCACTGCTCCTTCGTCAGCAGACGTGTCTGATGCACTAATACGCGTTCTATCGTCACGAAACGCCATTGCGCTGTCCTAGGAGTCCCGATGTAGGTTTGCGCGCGAAGTGTGACACGCCTAGAGCGCACAAGCATGCGCACTTGTGCGGTCAAATCTTGACAGTGTCGCTTTAAGCAAGCACAATTGCAAAAGATTGTATCAGATTACCAAATGAGCACTATACTTGTTTAAGCAGCAAGAGTACGCAGCGATGATGAGTACGAGATGACACATGAGTGCTGCTATAACAATGGAATACGGAAACCTTGATTTTCATGCTGCTGAACTGAAGTACTACGCAAGCTGTTATCGAGACTACGAATCTTGCTTGTGTAGTTAAAGAGTCCTAAACACACAATGCTTGCAAGTGGGAAGAGCCACTGCTGCATTGTGGCAGATTAGAGCAAACTGCTTTTGACAAAGCCTTCTCAAGTTTAGTGCACTTGACAGAATGAATAGTCATCTCTCAAAAAAGGACAGCCACAATGTCACAACTCCACTCTAAATATCTTGCCTTACGCGGATGAGTTCAAACGATTGAGTCATCATTTTTCCAGGTTCTAGTAGTAATTGCAGTCATCATTTGATGAGTCATCATTAATATTCGCTTTCAAGGTATTTTGCAGACGACCGTTATTTTTAGCTTGTTGTATCATTGGTACATCCAGGCTTCTTGAATCTTGAATTCTTGAAGCCCTACACGAACTTAGACAAGGCAGGTACAAAATACAATGTGACACAAGATGATGTGTTACTTTCAACAACTTAAAGCGACACTGTCAAGATTTGAGCGCACAAGTGCGCATGCTTGTGCGCTCTAGGCGTGTCACACTTCGCGCGCAAACCTACATCGGGACTCCTAGGACAGCGTAATGGCGTTTCGTGACGATAGAACGCGTATTAGTGCATCAGACACGTCTGCTGACGAAGGAGCAGTGGTTATTCCGGTACGCAGACAATGGGACTCTTCGCATCTAGTATAGATGTCTTGCGACAGTTTAATAGTCTTCAGAACACTTGTTGTGCACTTGCGGCGACGTCCTGCCCCTTGACGTGCACCTCCATGGCTTCTCTTCTGAGATACCGAAGTCATATCGGTGACAACTTCCGGGAATCTTGTCCATCACGTGCGGCTTGCAAAGGGCCCGTTTTCGCCGTAGAAAGTAACCGTTCGAAGTCGAAAACAAACGCTATACTTGCTCTATATTTACAAAACTTCTACGACGTATCAAATCCATGCGCAATGACCTAGTCAAGTACGACGATATCGGCTGTCAGGCACTCAAAGCACGACAAAAGTCGATCTATTGCCAAAACGTGGCAGATAACGCAATATAACTACAGGTAAAATCGCACTTGCCAACAATTCCTCGTTTTGGAGAACTTGAAAAATTTCTACCTAAATTCAAGTTTGCGGGGGCGTTTAGACGCTAGGTATCCGAGGATAAAATCTTGACAGTGTCGCTTTAAAACTGATGTGCAGGAGTCTACAGGGGATTTTTAGTTGCTCTATTGATTAACCGGAAATAATAGCAGGTGTACCAGACACCATTTTGGTGTCACGCAATCGTTTTAAACTCGCTCTGGTAAACCAACCATTTTTGTGAGTGTCAACAAGTCAAAATAGTTTTAGCACCACATTATCTACTATTTTATAAAGTACAACCTTCCTCTTAATTGAAAGAGTTGGAGCAAAAGTGCAGAAAATAAAAGCTTTGCATGATCAGCCCACGGACAAGTAGCGATGAGAGAAAAATGCTGGATTTGTTCGTTTTAAGTTCTCATGGGTGTATGTCTGGAACTTCGAGGAAACACGGCATTAACTTCCGCTTTGATGAGTAGTGCTGTAAAGAGACTGCAACAGGTAGGAAACTACAACACTTTCACATCTGTCATAACCTTAACCATAACCCGCCCACTAGCACTGCTTTGAAATCTCCAGATTATGCGTGACCAATCATCAATTGTCCAGTTTCTGTAGTTCTGTGCAAATGTGAGATGGCAAACGCGATGCTCAGCTGTAAGGTGTGGCTTCCATCTCTCTACAAACAATCCACCCTCTCGGAGACGCCTTTTAATAGTGGAGATGGAAATGTTTGCTCCATTGGCCTGCAAAATTCGGACCTAACCAAGGGTGCAGTTAATTGTCGGTTAGAAAGCGATATTCGGATCAGCTGGCGATCATCTCTCATGGAAGTTATGCGAGGTCCCCTGGAAATTCTCTTTGTTTCCGTATTTCCAGCTTTCCGTTGCCTTCTCGTTATGTTGGAAACTGTTTTCTGGCTACAGCCAACACATTCAGCTATTTGCCTTTGACTGTAACCTTCTTCCCACAGTGTGACAATTTTACTGCAATTCTCAGGTGACGTTCTGTCTTTTCCTGACCATTCCGCTCTGAGATAGTTCTTAGGCAATTTGCAATGCAGCAGCACAAAATTTGCTCAAATTAGTGAAAGAAATTTTCAGCTGAATGCTAGGTAGCTTAGTGGACAAAGTGTAGCAACTGGGCAGGAAAAAACGTAATCTCTGCCAAATGAAAAATAGCTACTCTAATATCTAAAATTGTATTGCTCAGGTAGCGTTGGTACTGGTAACACACAAAATTCTGCAGTTTTCTCTGCAAACAAAAATATAGTACAGCATACATGTAATTGATTAGTTTCAATACCACAATCATGTTCTGTGGGAATAGTGATGACAAATTATTGAATTATCAGCAATTACTACAAGTGAGTAATCCTTTTTGACCAGTACTGTGCAAAATTCCTCACAAGTCGCGTGCCCCTTACAAGTCTGTACCTATAAGTAACAACTGTAGAACAAGGTTGCATCACCACCCACATCCCTTGAGTAAGAAATGTGAAAGACCTTTTATCATTCTTGCAACCATTAAATTAAAAATACCACTAGATGACGGCATTTCCACACATAACAAACCTGAAACCAACTCCACAGAGTTGGATCAACTCCAGGTGGTGGACCATGACCACGATGAACAGAAGAATATCCTCCAGGGCCTCCAGACATATGTCCTCCATACCCTCCAGATCCTCCAGGAGCGCCGTATTGTTGACCTTGATACCCTACGCCTTGGGGTTGAGCTGCGATTCCGTACCCTCGTTGATGAGGATGTCCTTGTGCCGCACCTCCATAAGGAGCTCCACCATAAACCGGTGGAGGTACACTGCTGCCGTAGCCGTGCTGTTGGTATCCTCCAGTTGAAGGTGGCCCACCCTAGATACAAGTGCATCCCAAAGGGAATCCTCATAACAAGCACTTCTGTACACTTACGTATCCTCGTTGTTGAGCTGGTGGATGGCCCCAACTTGCCATAGAAGTGTCACTGGGTTGTCAACGGATCTAGGGACCGAATACCTCGGAGTACCAATGCCTGCGCAAACCGTATCGTGTTGGTCACGTGACGATATATGTTTCTGCAACAGGTTTGTCAGTACCGCAGAGTACTGCTAACTTCAAGTTTACTATATGATCCAGAGCAAATCGACACAAACCGCGTATAGCTCTACTAGCTTCAGTTTAGCGGAGACAAATGCAAAATCCCGGATACACCTGGCAAATCTTTTGGACAAAGCGTAACGCAGTAAAACAAATTAGTCCGTAACTCAAAGGCCAAATAAATCCCTGATCTATTAGAGCTATGACAGGTCAATGTTGGAAAGCAATGGATATATATCGTACTGAAGAGGAAACAGCACTCTTGCATGCCCTCCATTACCTGTATCCGTAGCTAAGCCACGAGATTATTTGCCTATGTGGTGGCTCCAGATGTCTACTCCCAAATTGAAGCTTCTTCAAATTATAACCCACAATCTTTAATTTCTTGAATTCATACAAATCATCTGACGGTGATCTAATCCTAGGGCTGGGCCTAGTGTCACTAGCATTGATAGATTCCTACAACCTTACCATGTTCTAACTATTACATATATATAAACACATCGAATCCTGACTCATTATGCATAATTATGCAGAAGTCCTGTGTACGTTAATGCAATCCATGGCTGTTGTCTTGTGGGCAAGCCTACCATAGCCTCGAGTATTCAAGCCGAGAAAGCGAGATCTGACACGATCACAACCAAGTAAATTTTGACATAATACTACGCTCATTACTCGTACTTAGCAATCTCAGTGTTTGCTTAATTAATTTGCAATTTTAATATTTTGGGGCAATCAATAGTCAAGTCCATTTGCGCGTCATGCTAGTGTACCACAAGTTTTAAAGGGAAAGTCCAACAAAAATGAACTTAACTTGTATGAGTAGATCTTACCAAGACAAATCGATAGGTGTAAGTTACTCCGTTATTTTCGCTTTGTATACGAGAACGAGCGATGTTTCTGTGACGTGCAACGCCCACGCGCCTGCTCCTGGTTGATTAAGCTCCGCCCACTGAGAACGAATCAATGCGTTTACGGATGACTGCTACGGATATATCGAGAATGACGAATGTGAATGCGAAGATATTATGAAGATCTGCCTTCTTGCCGTCAGTGGTTCCTCTCTAAAGTAAAATGGTGTCGCTAGAGCTGTTTTTCCGCCAGACTTTGAAGCAGAATTCCTCAATACCACGGTTTACCTAGAGAACGCGCTTGTGCTTGAGTATTTGTTTATCCTTGTTCTTTTAATATCCGAAGAGAAACGTTCAGCGCGCCGGATGTACAAATAGGGTCCTCCTCTGTTGCACACGCCAGACGGTGCGCTGAACGTTTCTCTTCGGATATTAAAAGAACAAGAATAAACAAATACTCAAGCACAAGCGCGTTCTCTAGGTAAACCGTGGTATTGAGGAATTCTGCTTCAAAGTCTGGCGGGAAAACAGCTCTAGCGACACCATTTTACTTTAGAGAGGAACCACTGACGGCAAGAAGGCAGATCTTCATAATATCTTCGCATTCACATTCGGCATTCTCGATATATCCGTAGCAGTCATCCGTAAACGCATTGATTCGTTCGCAGTGGGCGGAGCTTAATCCACCAGGAAGCGCGGAGCAGGCGCGTGGGCGTTGCACGTCGCAGAAACATCGCTCGTTCTCGTATACAAAAGCGAAGATAACGGAGTAACGTATACCGATTGATTTGTCTTCGTAAGATCTACTCATACAAGTTAAGTTCATTTTTGTTGGACTTCCCCTTTAACGCGCGTTAGTCCTGACCTGTTAGTTGAGGTGTCCGTTTTCCTGTTTTTGGCACTTCTATAATTGTTTTAGCAAGAACGTGTAAAAACTGACATTTCTAGAGCTGAATAGCAGTTCTAGAACTGTCCAGCGATGAGCCACCAAATACGCTTCGCATCAGGGAAGACAACCAAATCAAATGATGCGAAAGAGGTTGAAGAAAAATCTCGTGAAGGTATACATAGTAGATACGACTTAATCAATACTTGATATCTTTTGCAATCAAGACTTGATATTGTTTGCAGCGTGTAGTACCGTACAGCTAAATTTTTAATGTGCTCACGTGACGTATATTTTAGACTGTCTTGTAGCTAGATAGCACAGTAAGTACGTACTGTAGTAACGAAATGAGTATGAGTGGCCAAAATAAGTTAAATACAACTGTCTAGCTAGATAGGACGTGTTTTTCGTTTTTTTTCCGGTTTCTGAACGAAAGAGAAAGTCCAGTCTTTGAAGCGCTGGCTAGAGAAACTAAATTGCGAGCAACTCTTGAAAGAGTTTGTTCAGAGGCAATGTTACGACGTAAGCACAGTTGCACGCAAAATCAATCTGAAAGTTCTTCAATCAATGAAAGCAACGCCGGAAGAAATGGAGAAGATCCTAGAGGCTACGGAGAAGTTACAAGAGGAAATGGAAAGTAGGCCTCACACTTCTAAACAAAGCATCGCGTTGTCGCTGGAGGACGTTGACCTAAAGGTATCTCCCGTTTCTTCTCCCAAAAGGCAAGTTTAGTGTTGCTAGCTGCTGATACATGCATAATATGATTTCTAAAATTAGAACATCTTCTAGTCCATCAGAACGTGCAGGCCTTATGATAGACTTTCACGCTTTGTTGCATCGTGAATGGAAATTTGACCACCACAAGGGACACCGGATTTGTATTTATTTTGGCCACAGTTGGCTAGGTGATTGGCAAAAACCTGCTGTTGTCATGGAAGTTGGGTAAGTTTTTTACTGTTTTGTGTATTATTGTCTAGTCCTATTAATTGCTGTACTTTTGTTACGTCTTACGTTCTGTTGTTGCAGGCAGCCGAATGTGGATGGGTTTTCAAAGTTGACAGGAAAACTGCACATTCCACCTGATTTAAAATCAAAACCGATGGCTTATAAATACGTCTTTGAAAATTCTAAAGAAAAGCCAGTGTTCGAGTTTATTAAGCCAGTTATTCACAAAGGCTCCAAAGCAGTTAATCGGGTATTAGAAATTCCCAAACAGTTTCGAGACTTTCAAGAGGGTAAGCAAAATGATCTACTTATACATGTATAAATTATAATATTATTATAGAGCACGTACGTGATTAAATTGTCTATTGTATTCCACTTCTGTTTGTAAATAACTCTTTCATGACCGCTACGCAGTTCATTGTTTGTGGTTGCCATGCACTAGCGGAACTAGGATTTACTTGCAGGAAAGCCCCAATCTAGAAGTGACACGCCCCCGCATTTCGCAAAAAGTTGATATGAACGTACTTGAGCACTCATTTGGCTGCACACAGTCATAACTTCCGCCACAGAAGCGGCAGTGCCGCTCGAATAGAACCCGGATTATATCAACGTGGCGCGGCACCGCCAACCCTTGCGGTTGACGTCAGCATGTTTACCATACCCGCGCCGCCGTTATTGCGGCGCGGCCCACGCCTGCGTTGAGCTGCGTGCATCATGAACCGGTTCACAATATGTGGCATTCAGGTGAGCGGCAACAAGTGGCACACCACTCATCAGAAATGAACAGAAATGGTAACATTGTGTACAGATGCCGCGCAGCAAAAGCGGCAAGCTTCAAATGTGAGCGGCGTGCCTCGGAGGATAGGCTACTGTACTATCTCTGAGGAAAACCGCATACTTCAGCAGGTAGTCACGTGGGTAAATTTATCCGGCTATACCACGACTCGGAGCCTGACAAAGGACACAGTTGCAAGATTGTTAGTTGCTATCAGCTACTGCTGCGCGGCAACACATTCGCGCCGGAGACGTCCGCAGCCATGCATGCAGCGGTTTTCCGTGCCGCATCGCTGAAGTGAACGGCACATACATAGTTAACCAGGATTAATTATGTGACCAGGCTTTAGTAACCGCTGATATAGAATTTGCTTATATTTTGAGCAGCTCTTCGCTCCGCCTCCGTTTTCCGTTTCAGTACCTGCCGCTCGGATGAACGGGCAGTCCGTTCGCACTACCATGCAGCAGCCGCTCACACGAGCGGCTCCTAAAGTCTAGTAACCAGGCAGCTGCTGATTTTGATGTCTCGGTGTAGAATTCTTTCGCAGACATTTCCAGTTGCGCGTCTGAAGCCGAAATTGCTGCTGTTGCAGGTGATCACAGAAAGTTCATTATATATGATTTAGATGTGTGGGATGCTGGAGGCCTATTCTCCGGTTAATAGTGGAGATTGCATGGGACATGGCCTTCACAAAGTGTCTCTACACAGTCTAGAGACAATTAAAATCATAGCAAGGAAGGCTTTTTAATTAATAATAATGATGGTGGTGATTTTAATGACCAAACTAACAGTAATAGTTAGTAAACATTTTGCAACATTCTTGAACGTCTATGGCAATATACTAGAATGGTTTTGAACAGACTGTACGTGGTCTGTTCCGTCAATTTATAGAAGTGCATGTACGTGTAGCTCTAGGGCACGCTACGTTTGCTGTTAAGCCTTGTGTTTACCTTGTTGCTCTACATAAATGTTTCAACAAATTTCAGAATGCAATAACATGTCATAACAGAGAGATAAGCTAGCGCACTTAAAAACTAAAGATTTCATGGCAGAGTAGAAGCACAAATTACGCAGAAACACTAACATTTGAATAAACATTGACTGTTTGTGGTAGGAATATATCGAAAATATGACGATGTTATACGACAAGAGCCTGGCACTCTATCTGACATAACGGGAAGACTGCGTTGGGGACGATACGTCGAAAACCGAAAAATTGCTCTAGAATTACTGTTACCGAGGTGGCAAGGATTTGTTCTGGCAACAGCAGAAGAAAATGTGAATGAAGTAACTGCACAAGAAGCAATACAAGAAGTTGATACAGTTGTTGAGTCGATTAAAGGTTTGCGAGTTTGGGAAGATGGAGTTGTTGGACCATCTGCTTGGGTAGTAAACGGTTTCGATGATAATAGAGTATCCGAGGTAATTTGCACTCTTGTATCGCTTTACTTTCAACGTCTAAGTATATGTATGTGCAGGTCATTCAAAAGCACTTGAAAGATCGACTACTAAGTTTTGCCAAGCAGAACTGGACACAACGAGACAGCGCTCAAGCAATTGTCTCTGCTGTTGCAATTGCTATACTTGTACACAAATACCACATAGAACTGACATTTGAGCAACAAGTTGGTTTGCTGAGTGCAATGGCTCTCCAACCAGATGCTGCTGAAAGTACGTGTTCGGGCTATGCAAGGCTAGAAGCCGAGTTTCATGACCCAAGGTATACCGTATTAGTAATAATTATTTAATTACGCTTTTCTCACCATTGTCAATGCTTGCGCCATTTTCTGCTTGCTTTCGATTCCTACAGAGAGCATTTCGAGGCGATCGAATGCCTTTGTCAAAAAGCGTTGTCAGGTCAAAAGAAAGCTGCAGAATTCATGTTTGCATTGCCTCTTTTACATTTTATGAGAAGTGACTCTTCACCATTCCAACTACCCCCCGTTTTGCCGACGAACAGCTCTCAATGGTGGGGACTAGAAGACCTCTTTGTGCAAGTAAAGGCCTTTCGTAAAACAGAAGAACATAGAAAGTAAGAATAGATCGAAATAAAGTACATGTTATCTTTAAAAATTAAAGTATATATTTTTTTCGTTGTGTATAGATCAGTCCATTCACTGTTGGACAGACTACTGCCCTTATTTGTTGTTGATCCTTTGACTAGTCGAGCATTTCTTTATGTTGTAAGCTTAGAAGACTTAGTGACGGTTAGAAATGTGGGCAAACCGTTTGAAATAATCAATGCTCTTGAAGAGAAAGCAACCAACATTTTACCAAAATCAACGTCTTGGTTTCGTGGCAACAGCGACATCAAAACAGGAGTGAGCTGGTAACGATGACAGCAAAAATTTTAATTAATATTTGGACGTCTTATGTTTTAAAGGTAAAGTGTTTGCTTAAAATAATGGAGAGACTGATTCAACTGTCGATGGAATCGACAACGTTCGTTTCCGTTACCAGTATAGATTACATGCAAACGTAGAGTTGACATGCTGTTTCTTCTGCAGAGATTTAGAAGAGAATGTTCAACATGCTATCCGTTACGCCAGATCTGCAGTAGTAACGAGTTCCAATCTGTTGCGAACAATATCAGAAAATTTTAAAGAAAAGGTGTACATAGACCTTCTTCTAGCATGCCGAGATCTTGTTCTTGCCATGATGAAACTACTGGCAAAAGAATCCGCTGTTACAAAAGGCCAAGAAGTCACAGAAATGACAAAGCTCGAGGAAGACACTACAAAGCGGTTGCAAATGTGCTTTGAGTGTGTTGAAAAGTGGTTGATTAAGTGCACATTTATGGATTGTCAAGGAGTAACCCTGAGGGATGACCTCGAAGTAATTATCTACTAATTGTGTATAGTTATTTCTTAAATGATAGAATGAATTGCTATTAATTTAAGGTGTGGGACAAAATTGTGAATTCTGTCTTTCTGAAAGATCACTTGAAAGTCAAATGGAACGACGCCATAGAATCAAGTTTGAAGCGTCAACTCGTACATGTAAGTAGTTCATGCGTCTCCTGTATTTGCTTTTTCAACTAATTTACTGACATGACAGATGGATCCTGTTTGTCTTCTTGGGGCTTCGTCTGAATTGTCTGAATCACGCCTGCACAAGGCAATCGAGAATGCTTATGAATATTGCGAGAAAAAAGCGTTGGATCGTTTACCACCAGTCAGTATTGCATCAGGAGTTCTAAAGTATTCTCTATCTATTAACCTCACGCATGTGTTAGATTGGAAGCAAAGAGCTAGACCAACTTGTAAGGACTCTAATTGCAGACGTAGGACTACGGCAAAGTTCACGAGATCAGTCTCGCCAGGCAAGGTCGGCTAGAGTGTTGGGTTCCGTATTGGATGTCCGATTTCCTTCTCGGTCCAAACCAAAAGAAGAGTTTGTAAGACATCTTCTCACTTGTTGTACATGGAAATATCTTTTTCGACTAATCGGTCAGTTTGAATATTCATGTAATAGCTGTGTGCACTCTAAATTAGACGTGCCGTTTCAGGTGAGTTTCCTGCAGCCGAAGGGCTACTAGGTTTACATTCGGAGCAAATCACGTACGCTGTGGCCCTAGTAAAGAAACTTGTGGAAGAATTGGTAAAAGGTACCGTAACAGTGAAAGAACTATGGATGTTGATAGACATGAAGTCTAACTTTCTCGATCTATGCCGTCATGCGGATAGCAAGAAAGGCGATGATCTTAGCAAAAGAGCAGAATCGGCCTTAAATCTTCGTAACGAAGAACACGAAGAGTACAAACGACTGAGAAACTTGGTAAACAACTTTGTTTCGATGTATGCTGGTCTTGGCATTGGTCAATGCTTGGAGCTGGAAGCACTTTCTCAAGCTGCCAAATCTGATGTTGCAAAGCTTTCTATTAGTCATTTATGCAAACGTTCTGTTTCGGGCCGAATTACTGTCACTTACCTTCGAATGCCCGACAACTTGAAGTCTCTTCTAGAGCCGCTCCAGCGATTTAGTAAAAGCGCCATATTTCAATGTTTGTGGATCGAAGAAGGGGAAGAAATGAAGAAGCAGAAACAACTGATTCAGTCTTCTCAATCAGTGGCTCTGAATGAAATAATCACAGGTTTGTGTGAAGTAGTACTTTTACGATGGCGGGATATTTGTAAAACAGTGTACGAGGGATCAATGAGGCTTCGTGAGGTCTCTAGAATTTTTGGTGATTTCTTCGATGATAGGGACGGACTTCAGGAAGAACTTCAAATGATTCAGAGTTTCGACGTCTCGTATGAAAAGCGATCGTGGACAAAGGAACGATTTACGCAAATAGAGCAATACGGGAAGTTTGGACGAAGAGTTAACGCAGCGAAGACGTTGAAACAGGTGTGCTCAACATTGGAGCTTACTCAGCCTATACTGGAAATTGACATTATTAGTAATCAGGTAACTGCAAAATTGTGATTTAAAGTTTCATAAAGATATAATCGAGTGACATTTAGGACTCAGAAGAGTTCAAGGACCAGCCTATTAGCGTATTGGACGATGCTCTACTTTCGGCCAGTCGATTTCTAGACATGACAAGGTGTCAGTTAAATTGCTTAGAATTGTTTGCTTCCGGAAAAGATCTGATTGAGTGGCTCCGAAAGGACATGAAAGGTATAGAATACGCAGAATTGCATAATATGCAGTATTTTTGTATGTGTGTGTGTGTGTGTGTGTGTGTGTGTGCGCGCGCGCGCGCGCGTGTGTGTGTGTGGTGCTGTAGCTCAATTGGTTAGAAAGTACATTAGGAGAAGGGAAACATCTGGGACCTTGCAGGGTTGCAAGTTCAAGTTACAGTAATGGCGATCGAGCTATGGCATAATTTTCTTAAAGGGCCACTGCAGTGTAAAAATCATAATATATTTTATCAGCTGAATTAAAAGATCTTCCAATGCTGGCATCAAAAAGTAAAATTAGATTTCTCAAGAACACTGAAGTATAGGAACTAGTGCAAGTTGCTTCTCCCGTGTACTTCCGCAGCGAAGGCGGAATAAGGTGCTGACGTCATTGGAGGGATGACTTAAATTCTTTCACCCATACATGTGAGATATGGGGCGTCAGTGTGTGGCTGTAGGTTACAGTAGTACAAATACATCTGGAGTCACTGTGTTTCGATAACCCAAATTGATAATTCAAATCCGGCGTACGCAGTCTTCACTTCGAGAAAAACCGTCTTGATATGGATCCAGACCTGTTTGAAGGCTCTTGACTTGACAGCAGGAGGATCAAATTGAAGTCATATGCGTGCCCACTATTTCAAACGAACTACGGCATCAGCGACCAGCGCTAATCTCCACAACTCACCCGCGCCTAAGAAGAAAAAGATGCTCGAGAGATCGGGTAACCATGCTATTTGCACGGGCATGAGTGTGATGAACTGAGACGTCTCAGATTGGCTTCTAGATGTTGGAAGATGCATTGTCTGCAGATTACGAGAAAATCATGCAGATCAGGAACCCCAGGAATGCCTTGTACACGGACGAGTTGACGATATATCTGGTGCCTCATCAGTTGTCATCCAAGAAACTCTCAGAACGATCGCAGGAAGAGATCACGAAGTATGCATTACTGTTAATCCGCCCACTGTAATACGTTTAAAGCAACAGTTCATCTAGCTAGTGTCCGCGAAATTGAGGTTGTACGGAAATTTATGTTGTTGCATGAGTATCTCGTCCTGACAATTTATCATATTAACATGCATTTTTACTCCTTTCTGAAGAATTAATTAGCAGCCGGACAGAATTCTCATGAAGAATTTCGTTCAGAGTTATATCGGATAATCTTGTTCAATGATATCCCGTTCTGAGGTCGATTATCTCAAGTAGAATATATGCTGTTACATGCAGATCCCGTTCTTTGCCCGGGCTGATTGCATTATTGATTGTTAGTATCCCGTTGAAGACAAATAAAATTTAAAGACTCGGATATATGCAAAAATATCTTGCCTTTTTCTCCGTCCCAGCAATAATAAACAACACGCTCCTTTAACTAATTAAGATGGCAGCACACGTTCCCGATGACGCACTAGCTGTTGCTGTAGACGCCGAAAGAAACTCGCCCGTGCATAGTTGTACGCACTGTACAGTTTCTAAGACATTGAGAAAACGTTACCTCGTTTTCGAGATTTCTAGCGAGTCTCTTTTTGCTCGCAGGTATGTGTACGGTGACGTCTATTTCTCCTGTATTTTCGTCCTCCCGACTCTACTAGATATGACCTTGGTTCTATTGACTTCAGACACTTGGCTTGTGACCACTCTATTTCACCTGGCCGTTTCATTCGGACTGTGTTTCCTGGCTCAATAGGTGATAATGGTTTTGCCTTCTGATCATAGAATTTTGCCTGAGACTCTTTGCTTTGTGCAGATTTTCTTTGACTTCTCCAGGTGGTACTGTTTCTGGTATCAACAATTTCTTTGACATTGGCAGTTGGGTTTTAGTTCGGCGGCCAAATAGTCTGTGCTGGCGATGAGTGTATCTTTTCGGTTGGGGTGTTCCGAAAGTCTAGAAGAGCTAGATAAATGTCCGATTTAGCCTTTATCGCCTTCTTCATTAGTGCTTTGCATGACTTCACACTGTTCTCCACCTTTCCGTTTGATTGTGGGTAGTGGGGTGATGACGTTGTATGCTTGAATTGCCGTTCGTGCACAAATCTGGCAAACTCTTTGCTAGTGAATTTAGGACCATTGTCACTGCTGAGTTCATCTGGTATTCCATGACGTGCAAAATACCCTTTTAGCTTGTGGATCACGGTTGTACTACAGGCGTCTTGGAGCTTGTCCACTTCAAAAAAGGTGGAATAGTAACCCACAGCTATGACATAGTGTGTATACTGGAGCTCAAAGAGATCAACTCTTACTTGAGACCATGGTTGATTAGGAATCTTCTGTGGCAATAGGGGTTCCTGTTGTTGCTCCAGTTGAAAAGAATTGCAATGTCACATGTTGACACAAAGTCTCTCACAGCAGTATTCCTGTTTGGCCAGTATAGAGCTTCTCTGGCCCTCCTCAAGCATCCTTCAACTCCCATGCAAATGAGAACTATGGATCATCTTGATCATTTGGCTTCTCAATGTCCTTGGGATGATGACGCGATCTCCCTTGTACACTATACCATTCTGCAAGGACAGTTCAAATCTACAGTTAAAAAATGGATGGACGGGGGTTGGAGCAATACGCTTGGTTGCAGAGAATCCTGTTGATATCAACTGCATTACACGCTGGAGTTCCTCATTCTTGCTAGTGGCTTCTCTGATCTCATCTAGCTGTGTTTCTTCCTCGGGCCATCCTTCTGACATGCAGATCTCCTCCAATTGTAGGCAAAATTCACTCTGTTGGTTTGGTTCTTGCAAGAAGGCTCTGGAAAGTGTGTCAGCAACATAGAGTTCAGTGCTTTTCTTGTATGTTATCTGCAAGTCGTATCTTTGGAGGTGAAGTAACATTCGTTGTAGACGTTTAGGTACGTCTTCCATGCGCTTCTTTGCAATTGACTCCAACGGTTTGTGATCGGATTCAACTGTGACTTGTCTGCCGTATACATATTGATCAAACCGTTCACAAGCAAAGGCTATGGCGAGCAACTCTTTCTCTATTTGAGCATAGTTCTTTTCGGCTGAGGTCAATGCTCTAGATGCATATGAGACAGGTCTGCCTTCTTGAAGTAGGGTTGCACCTAACCCATTCTGTGACGCATCACACTGTATCGTGACATATTTCCTGGTGTCGTAGAAAGCTAGTAGAGGGGTACTGGCTACTAACAGCTTGATTTCATTCCACACTGTTTCATGTTTGTCTAACCATTGCCAATTGCTGCCATTGCGTTCTAATTCTCTGAGTATACTTGATCTTTCCGACAGTTTCGGTAGGAATTTGGCGAGGTAGTTGGTCATTCCTAGTGCTCGTCGAAGTGCTTTGACATCTGTTGGTGTAGGCATTTCCAGTGTAGCTTTGATCTTGGCAGGATCTGCTACAATACCTTCTGACGTGACCTTGTGGCCAATGAAAGAGACTTTCTTCAGTCGCAAACGAGATTTTTTCAGGTGCTAGCTTCAGGTTTCGTTCACGTGCTCTCTGTAGGAAAGCTTTCATATTCTGGTAGAGGTTTTGGATAGCTGCCTCATCTGTATCACCAAATCCAATGACTAAGAAGTCGTCCGCAATAACTTCCACTCCAGGTAGGTCCTCGATTATTTCATTCATTCTCCTCTGCCACACTTCGGGTGCAGAAGTTATACCGAAAGGCATTCGGTTCCAATGATAGCGACCATGTGGAGTGTTGAACGTGGTAACATAGCTTGATGCTTCATCCAGCTTTACTTGCCAAAAACCAGTTTTTGCATCAAAGACTGAAATATTCTGGCTTTTGGGGGTCTAGTTACCACTTCTTCAAATGTAGGTAGTTGGTAGTGTTCCCTCATTATTGACTCGTTCAAGTCTCTGGGATCGATACATATTCGAACTTTCCCGTTTTTCTTTTTCACAGCTACCATGACAGAGACCCAGGCTGTCGGTTCAGTTACAGGTGTTATTTTTCCTTCTGTGGTGAGCCTTGCCAGTTCTTCCTTCACAGCTTCTTTCAATGCAACAGGTGCTTTGCGTGGTGGTTATACCACAGGTTTGGCATCTGGCTTCAGTTTAATTGTGTATTCTCCCTCAAGGCATCCTAAGCCTTGGAACACGTCCTTGTACTGACGTAGTACTGGATCATTGAGAACGTTGCTGCTCAAGGTATGCTCTGTGACTACGTTTACTGTGTCACTATCAACAATCTTGATCAAACCTAGCTGCTGGCTTGATTTCAGGCTTAGTAACGGTGTTACATTTCCATTCACTATGTGACAATGAACTCGAAACATGTGACCATTTTGTTGCACGGTGATCCAGTATGTTCCTTTGGGACAAACGTGTGCGTTGTTGTGCATTACCAGGATAGTGTTGGTCTTCAACAATTCTTGGCCTTTTCTGTCTCCAGTGGTTCTAGCATAGTTTTTGAATAGCAGTACATTGCACGATGCACCAGTGTCGATCTGAAATCTGATGTCTTCATTCGTGCCAATAGCTCTGAACGTCGCAAATGCTTTGCGTGCTGTGCTGGCTGTGTCGATGACATTTAATCGTACATACTCTACTTCCTCCTGTTCTTCTACATACTTGACCGGTTTTTTGGTTGTAGTAGTGAATGTCTGTTTCGATCAGCAAACTCTTGCAAAATTCCCAATTTGTTGCATTTGAGACACGTCCTATCTGCAGCTGGACATGCTGATTTCTGTGGGGTATGATTCAGTCCACAGTAACTGCACAATTTCTTTGAGTCAGTTGTCTTCCCCATGTATCCTTTGTGTGCATGAGGCTTGAATTTGCTACTCTCTTTCGCTTGGGTTTCCTTTGGAGGTAGCCTTCTATTCTTGGATGGTGGTCCACGCCTGACTGAGTGTAGAGGTGCTGCTTCATCAACTGAAAATTCTTGTGCTCGTTGAAACGTTATCTAACAGGATCAAAGAATTTCCAGGCATTTCGCTAGACTGAGCTGCTTCTTCCCTAACAGTTTGAAACGGACAGAGTCATCAAGGATTCCGTGGACTAGACGGTCCTGGCTGTGGCTGTCCTTCAAGGTGCCAAAATTGCATGAGTCAGCGAGTTTCATAACGGCTGTTACATACGCATTGATAATTTCCTCTAGTTCCTGATTCCGCTTAAAGAACTTGTAGCGTTCGAAGGTCTCAGTGCTCTCGGGAACTAGGCGGTTCCTGAATTGCTCAAGCACTTTCTCAATGTTGTCTTTGTGTTCCGGGTGGTCTCCCCAGTCAAAAGTATCGTACATGCCTAAAGCATCATGTCCGATAATGTTCAGTAAGGCTGCTACTCTTACCTTTGGTGCTTCGATGGAGATCTTGGCGGCTTGCTCGTATATCTTCCAGTCCCGCTCGAAACGGCGCCAATTCTCACCGCGGTGCGCGCGATCTTCCACATTGAGTGGGGCAGGCGGTTTCGCTGTCAGAGCGAGGATAGCATATCCTCCATGTTGTGCTGAGCCTGGTGCGTCTGGCTGTCTTGCAGTTGCTTCCTGACTCGTGGCCATGTCGTCGAACGAAAAAGGCGGCAAACTTGTTGAGTGTTTCTCGGGCTAGACAGGCGTTGTCGAATATCCCACTCACTCTGACACCATGTGACGTGTTGCTAGTTTATTGCTTACAACACTAGCAGCTGTAACACAACTGAACAAGACTACGCGCTAACAACTGTGTCCGGCATACAAAACTGGTAGAATACAACTACTAGTATGACGTCACTCTAGTGATGTCAAGCTATCTCGTTACACTAGGCAAGATCGACATACATGAACAAAGGCCGAAAGTTCGACAGTCCCTTTGTGTCGTCACTTCGAAGACGTTGCTGGCGTTGCGGGAAACAGGTGTATCGACCGTGGTAGCTCTCGACCGGCGTAAACGGGCAAACGATTGTGGCGCTTCTTTCAAAACCCGGATATACGCAAAAAATGTTTCCTTTTCCGACGTCGCCTGCAATAAACGACACGCTCCGCGCGTACCGTTCGACGTCGGGAACGGGCAGTTTAAATTGTGTGCAGATCCGATTGGCCGTTACAGAGATATTCGCGCGCGAATAGAGACAGGTTCGAGACGAGTTCCATCGGCAAGAAATAGCGTCGCCGCGGGAGAAGTCAGGAAGACGACGACAGCTTTACTTTCGACTTCTATGGATTCGGTGTGCGCGAGCCAAATTCGGTGGAGATCAGACTCGCCTTTCTTGGAGATCCTGATTTACACACAAATATATAGTCCATAGTCTACTAACGTGTAGTGGTCCAGCGTAGTGTGGTTTGGTGCCTCAAAAGCTAAGGTCTAGACGGGGCTAGGGTGCTATTAGCAACACCCATGTAGAGGTATGTCTGCTAGAGGAGTATCAACTAGAGTTCATCACTGCCATCACCGGACTGTTCTATCTTAAGCCATAGATGGCATCTCTGATACGGCGTTTCTATACGATATGCATTGTGGCATTAAAATACTTAATTAGAGTCATACTGGAAACAAATCATGATCACATGGGCAACTATTTTAGCACATGTTCGAACTTATCTAAAATTTTAACTTAGAGCCGGTTCCCACGAGCACTTCAGTTCTACCGGACCACCACGAATCATCTCGCTTGTGAAAGGTTGTGTAGACGCGTGCTCAGCCGAGCCATGATGGAATGGCCCACTTCAAACTGCCGTGCCAGCACGGTTTGGCCCTGCTCGCACTCGAGATGTGCACGGTAACCAGGCCAAACTGCAGCCTCGCGTAGCCAGACCCTCCTCCCGCGTTATACTTGCGTTGCCAGACTTTTTCCGTCGCATATACTTTTAGCGAAACAACCAATCCTTTCAACGTATTTGATTAGTTATCGAGAGAAAAAGCGGCCAGCTCGCTTTTTCAGGGATGTTGTTACCGGGCAAACAATGCCATTTGTCAGAGCCTGACTCCGGGTTCCGCCAGTACGGAAATTATGCTAGCAATGGTCTGTCTAAACGAGACACGGAGATCAGAGCCGTCTAAATACCACTTTGCGGAAGACGACGGCTGAGCAAACGGTTGCAGCACGTGGCAGTGGAAAGTTCTTGTCCGCATTGCGGGCGTGGGTTCAAATTCCACTTCTGACTCCATGTACTATTGATGGCGAGTGGCAATGTACCCGACAACTGTATTCACTCAAGAGCCGTTAATTAGGCTAATCCTTCTAAACACTAATTGAAGCGACTGACCTGTAGGTACGCAAGTCTGGAGACGCTTTGTTTAGCTAAACGAATGCATTGGAAACTTAGCAGAGACGAGTGGGTTGGGCTATAACCTCAGTATGCAAAACATTTATCACGTGACGAGACATGTGATTACATACACCGGCCGAGGGTTTAGCACTGTAATGTGCTTTTCTATTCATTGTTAATTGTATTGACGTCAGTGGTATCAGGTATCCACTGACAATTAATTAGATCACATCTTTAAAGTCAGTAGTGGTTGCAGGAAATTTTGATATGCAGACGTCTTATTGCTATAGCTCTCGCTGCTAGATTGATATCGACCGTTTCCACTCCTAGAAATGGGAGGTTTTGCGGTTTCGAATGATGCCAAGATGGACTTTAGTATAAAGGTAGTAGAGGAGTTTGCAACCAAGAAGACCAGAAAGCTTATAATACTAGTTCAATTAATATATAATAGTATAGTTATATGCAACAATTTTTTCTGTCGACTTTATTGAAACATTGATTGGACTTTATATAGTTAAATAAGTAACCCACAATAATGACATCTGCAAATTAAATTAACTTATTGAGCATACCATTGTTTAAATTAGTATGTCTCAATGTAATTTTTGATAATAGTTTGTTTGCACAGCTACAAGTTTAGCAGTTATCTTGTCAGCCATTGTTAGCCAGCTGGAAACAATCCTGGGGCAATCATTGTGTATATGTGTCCCTCTCATAGGAGTGGCCAACACAATACAGTTACCTAGATTACATCCCTTTTCTCAAGTCAAAGAACTGTCTTACCCAACAACAACGCGCGATAGCATCTTTCTGGAGCGTCACTGCAGCAGCAGACAACCTCGACGATGGTCTCGTAGTCCGTCTACAGGGTTTTTGTTTTGGCTGTACGTAGTGGTAGTAAGGGTCTAAAGGCAGGTGACTAACGGCATACAAACTGTATCATGCGTTTGTCAAACTGTTTTAATAAATTTTTGGTAGTGCAATTTAAATAGTTTCTGGGTTTCGAGTTGTGCCACCTTGCTGGGTGTGTACACTGTATGCCAGTTGTGGGCAGAGCTAACCCTAGTCGGCAGCAAGCCTCTGGTTGTCCAGGGCTTTGGCTCCAGGTACAGGGCAGCAACATCCAAATTTGGCTCTGGCACGGGCTGTTTCGACTTGGTTTGGAAAGGAGCTCTTGTGAAAAGCCACGTCTGATAAATCTTATAGAGTCGTTCAAAGTTGACTTCTATATAGGTATAGGGTCGTGGGTGCGTGAGTATGCGTGTGTACGTGCGCGCGGGAGAGGGGGGTGCCGCAGGTGTGGGAGTCGCAGGTGTGGTTGTGTGCGTGCGTGTGCGTGTGTCTTTACGGTGTGTGTGTACTGTTACTAATTAGTATTGATTGTGTTATAAGAATGGCGAGAAGTTAGAAGTTTTGTCGAGTTAGCTGCGGCACAATCATCTGGAGAGGGAGACTTCGCGACGACTAAAGTTGCTCACCTTGACGCAGCATGTACTGGTTTCGTGCAGCTTTTATTTAAACTGCCACGACGTGCAACCTTTATAGAGTTGCAAAGAGCTTGCACTGATGTGTTCAAATCTCTTGAGCGGGATTCTCAACTCGGTGCAAAATGGGTAAGAGATGTTAAGTAGTACTCTTTAATATCTAAACCGTTTTCTTCTCATCATCTTAATAACTTACAGATTTCAATGTGCTAGACATTTATGACTTAAACTCATTTTTATTGATATTATATTTTTATTGATATTATTTCGTGTCTTGGCGAGCCCTTAAGAGCAGTGACTAAAATATTTGTCAGGAGTATGAATTTCTTCTTGTAGTAACTGGGACACACCTAAAATGTAATATTGTAGAATAACTTATTGGTAAAGATCAAAATTTGAGCACACTTTATTAATGATAAGCTTTTTCCTGATTTGCTGTCAAATGTTAGAACTAATTTATCATGAAGTGCTGAAGACACGAATGAGCATGTTTTTAGAGGGTATGACCACATCTGTGTAAGTGCACAGTACAAGGCGGAAAATAGTGCATACTTTGCACTATTGATATACTTTTGATATACACTATTGATAGACTACGTTGATATACTTTTAATCAACGTAGGACTGGATGCTCTGGCTGGAAAATGTCAGGTTGGCTTGAGCCAGCTATACATACCTTGATTTAGTACTGCATGAGTAAGGGACAGCTCCGAAATTTTATAATTTCTCTTTGAATTATCCTTGAATGAAAGATATTTAGCCAAGATATTCTAAACACATCTCTATAGAATGCCCTAGAAACATAAATGTGCAGTTGTATTTGCCAAGAAAATATGCTCATTACCGTAACGCTTTGGTACTTGAATGGCGTTTAATATACTGTGTTTAGTTAATCACATATAAGTGTGATTTAACTGAAGTGCACGGAAATGTTCAGCAACGACATTTTGCATAGAGTCCCGTATCTATTTTCGAATAACGGCTAGATTCGGACGCGAGATCTTGGTCCAACGCAATTGTCTAGGGATGAAATATAGGGCAACGTTGAGACGTTAGGTAACTATTCTTGATCCGTGACAATCAATGGATTTGGCTCGTTCTAGCGAGAACGAGACTTGACTAAACGTAAACCACGCCCTCCCTCTAGGCCCGGACAAATACCTCTAGTTTCGGATGGCCTCTTGTGTAGAGCTACCAAAGCACAGACGCAAACCGAATCTATTTGTTGCAGTAGCCTAACATCTCATCTTCCAAACAATGGTATGAGCAGCGTCGTCGTGTTTCGTGCGTAGCCGTGGTAGTCGACAGAGTTGAGTGAAGTCACGCCCTCTAGTTTCGGATGCCCGAAACACGCTAGATCGTCATTTTCCGAGCACATTTAGACACTCTGTAAAGATTTTGAGCATAGAATCTCGACGTCTAGTGCTAAAATCAACTTCTAAGACATGTTTCTACGTATTTCTAGCCAATTTCTTATTACTCTCTGCAGCGTAGAGATCGTACTGTGCCGTTTGAACATTAAGGGGACAAACGTTTCCTATGTAGCAGTATCTTACTGGCTTGCTACGCAATCTAGAGTAAAGAAGGTTCGACTTGTACAATCATAAGTAGGGTATTCCCCTCTGATAGTGGACATCTAGTTTCCTTTTCTCACGAGATGGTAGCACTAATTTGTTCCACTTTTCATACGGCATTTTCAATAGACGAACGTTCCTGATCTCTCTTTTGCTTCAGTAACAAACAGGAGTAACATGCGGCTTGTCTAGATTCATAAGGTTGACATACCTAGCCTCGGATTTCCACACTAATGTAGCACCAATTACAAAATCGGCTTAGACCAGCCGCATGTTATTACTGAAGCAAAAGAGAGGTCAGGAACGCTTGTCTAGAGGAAATGCGGTATGAAAAGTAGAACAAATTAATTCTATAGCATGAGAAAAGGAATCCACTATCAGAGTGGAATACCCTACTTTTGATTGTGCAAGTCGAACCTTTTTTTACTTTAGATTGCGTAGCAAGCCAGTAAGATACTGCTACATAGGGAAATTTTGTCCCCTAGATGTTCAAACGGCACCGTACGATCTCTACGCTGCAGAGAGTAATAAGAAATTGGCTAGAAATACGTAGAAACATGCCTTAATTAATTAAAAGTTGATTTTAGCACTAGACGTCGAGATTCTATGCTCAAAATGCTCAAAATCTTTACAGAGTGTCTAAATTTGCTCGGAAAATGACGATCTAGCGTGTTTCGGGCATCCGAAACTAGAGGGCGTGACTTCACTCAACTCTGACGACTACCACGGCTACGCACGAAACACGACGACGCTGCTCATACGATTGTTTGGAAGATGAGATGTTAGGCTACTGCAACAAATAGATTCGGTTTGTGTCTGTGCTTTGGTAGCTCTACACGAGAGGCCATCCGAAACTAGAGGTATTTGTCCGGGTCTAGAGGGAGGGCGTGGTTTACGTTTAGTCGAGTCTCGTTCTTGGTAGAACGAGCCAAATCCATTGATTGTCACGGATCAAGATCAGTTACCTAACATCTCTACGTTGCCTTATATTTCATACCCAGACAATTGCGTTGGACCAAGATCTCGCGTCCGAATCTAGCCGTTATCAAAACTAGATACGGGACTCTACATGCATTATTATTGGTTACGTCCTCGCATAAGAGCTGATATCGCCATTTCTTTATTTGTCTATTCGTATAGAAAGATTCGGAAAGATATCTGAACGACTTTAAACATATTAAGAAGAATCTTGGATCATTTGAGAGGTCAACATTGTATCAACTTGACCTAATCAACTCACGCGGAAATTACCACATAGGACATACTCAATTCCACATCCCGTCCGGTTGCAACGTTACAATGGACGAACTCGTTCGAGTAGAAATCATCTCTGAAGTGGACGACTCTGCTGGAACCGGAAATGTCTATCGGCTTTCTGACTTGCTTGATTTAGAGAGCAAACTTGTGCTCATTTCTGGACAAAGAAACGAACAGTCGACATCAACAAATGAAGACATCGATTACTTTGTTGAAGTAATTAACGTTCTTCCAAATTAATTAAAGTTGCTACCACCGTGCCTTTGTTTAGGTCATGAACCAAGCATGCAGACTTGCATCTGTGATTGTAGACTTGAATAAAGCAGGAAACGAAGAATACTTTCTATGGAGACGTACTTTCCGTTCTCGACGACGCCGTAGCGCGCTCTGCATTGAAACATCTAAAGTAAGGCAACTGTCAGTCAATCATTCTATTTTGCTCGAGTCTCTTACAAAACAAGCTGACGTCATGAAAGAATATCTTGAAAATTGGATTCAAAAAGTAGAGAATCATCGAAGCGAGTACTATTACCTTAACTATTTTACGACACCTCAACTTCTCTTCTTGCGTCGTGAACTGGGAGCTGTTGCGAAAAACAAAAGTCGTCAAATACCGAATGAATTGTTTTCACTTATTGGTTCCGTACACCCGTCTTGTACGCATTCCAGCCTACTAGCTGCACTCACCAAAGCATCTGTCGGTGGAGACATGGCAAGATCTCGACTGGTAACTTTTAATTTTGTAGATCAACACCAATCCAGCTTACAAATGGCGCCGAAAACGTTTGAGGAGCAAAAACGAGAGAATCCCTACCTTACAATAGATACGTTAGGGCGAGTACTAGATACCTTGGCTTCGAATACGCTTCAGCCATCCAGCCGTCCGTTTCCTCTTCAGCGGTATCGAGAAGGAGAACTTAATCTTACAGTTACTCCACAAAATGAGGTTTTGGCCTCTGTTTTGAGTTTGTACATGATTGACACAAACCTTCCATTTCCGTCTGCCCAGGAAGTACTTTTGTGCTCTTCGTCAACTTTGGTGGAAGACGTATGTTTGTTCTGGAGAAGAGCAATGAAAGATCCAGGACGAAGGCGTCTCTTCTGTCTTGCACAAGCCGATTCGTTAAGTTACGATGTAGCGAAAAAATCTCTCGAAGAATTCTATCGTCTTGCACAAAGCCTGGAGGCATCAGAGCAGGCTCGATTTAGAATAGTTGTAGTGTGTGCTGCAGAGAACGAAGATAAGTCTTATGTGGCCGATGCGTTAGACGCTTACCGCAGGCCGGCATTATCTTGTTTTTCGCCGCAGAACCTGCAGAAGTACTTGCAAATGAAGCTGCTGCAGTCAAAGCAAACTACACTTGCTAGTAGAAAGCAAGCCCCCACTCAATCAGCGTTACAATTGGATTGTGAAGGAAGTTCAGTAAGAGTTGTTAGATCTCACCGTGCGGGAGTCGGTAAGACTCTTTATGTCACTATGTTGACCGATGCTTTGGTTATGCACAGTAGGGCACGACATCGGATGAGACAGCAAGAGAGTTTGTATGTCATCGTTCCTCTACACGACAAGCAGGTACACGTCGACTCGATTGTGAAGATTCTGACGTCTTACTCACCTTCTCCAGAACCAGAAAAGCAATCACCTCGTGTTATTCATATAGACGTGTCGTCTTCAGTGATTCGAGGCTTAGATGAAATGTTGTTCAATCTGATCGTTTTAGGAGAGCTAGCTGACAAGGACGGTTACGTTTGGCGGCGTTCTTCGATAGATATGTACTTTATTGAAATAACAACAACAGGACGACAGCATGGTTTGGAATTAAATGCAAGGGCCACCACCGCCAACCCTGTGCAAACTCTTAGTACCTCCCTGCTCGACTGCTTACCAACGATAAAATGCGTGTCGCCTCTAGAAAGCCTTGCGATGCTATCCGGTAACAAAATGTCTGCAGTCAACAGCAGAATGCTTGATCGAGAGCTTCGTGATTGTGATTTTCAACGGGCGTGTGAGTATCTCAAAAAGTTTACCACTGGAGCGTCTCTTGACTTGTTTCAATTTCGAGAAGGTGAAGGTAGCGTGATGCACAATCTTCAATCGAGCTTACAGATACTCTTAAATACTTGCGGCGTGCAAGACCCTTCTTGGGCCGAAATTAGGCATTTTGTCAGTTTCTTGAGTAGTCAATTGCGTGATAGTGAACGAAACGATTTCTGTCAGCCATACTGTTCCGAGGATCTTCCAGGTTTTAAAGCGTTTGTTTTGAAGTTCCTAATTCGAATGTCAACAGACTTTGCTACACCATCTCTTGACATTGAAAGATCTCAAGAAAGCGGGAATGTTGATAGCTTTGAGAGATATCAATTAAGAAGACGTTGGGAACACTCTGATCACCCATACCTATTCTTCAACGAAGATCGTCATACGATTACATTCGTTAGCGTACAGATTACGAGAGAGGGTAAACTTTCTGATCCACGGACAGGCAGGATTCTCGATGCCAACATGATGTCACCTACTCTTAGTACCGCTCTTTACACTCAGGGATTTCGTCTTCAAGAGAATTACGAGGACTGGAACAAATCTCGTAAAATTGTAGAGCTTTGCCGGGTGATGGGTGTCGAGGGAGGAAGAGACAGTGACCCGAACTATGAGCTGACGATGGACAACATGAAAAAGATGCTAGCAATACAAATGCGATTTCGCTGTGGTATTCCGGTGATCATTATGGGAGAAACCGGATGTGGAAAAACTCAGCTGATTAGATATATGTGTTCACTTCAGTTAGGCTGTACAAAAACAAAAAATATGCTTTTGATGAAAGTACATGGAGGCATCACCAAACATGACATCGAAGAAAAGGTCAAAGAAGCTGAGTCACTAGCCCAGTCAAATTATTCTAAGGTGCATTCGAAACACAAGATACAAACAGTTTTGTTCTTTGATGAAGCTAACACTACAGATGCAATAGGATTGATCAAAGAAATCGTGTGTGACAAGCGACTCATGGGAAGGAAGGTGCGAGGACTTGGCACCTCATTGCAAGTCATTGCAGCTTGTAATCCATATCGCAAACACACGCTTGAAATGATTCAGCATCTGGAAGATGCTGGGTTAGGATATCATGTTAACGCTGATGACACAGACGACAAGATGGGGACGATACCATTACGAAGATTGGTCTATCGAGTTCATCCACTACCTGATAGCATGAAGGCTTTGGTGTGGGACTTTGGCCAGTTAGATCCAAATGTCGAAAAAGTCTACATCAAACAGATTGTCTCTAAATACGTTGCTAACCATCAACTATTGCCAAACAGTCCCGCTTTCGTTAAGGTTTTCATCGATGTTCTTGCTGCTTGTCAGTCTTACATGAGAAGCAAGAAGAACGAATGTAGTTTTGTCAGTTTGCGAGATATTGAAAGAACAATGACAGTAACAATTTGGTTTTACAATCTCCGTGATTTGCTAGATCCGCTGGTGTTGGCAAAGCACAAAGAGAGGTTGCCTCGAGGCCATCGTCTTGCTTCGGTAGATTCCTTGACCCGTTCTGTTATTCTTGGATTAGCCGTTTGTTATCACGCCCGTTTGAAGGATCGGCAACCATTCAGAGACTTTATTGCTCAATACTTTAAACCTCCCTGCTCATTGCCTGATGGACCAAAACAGTTTCTTGCCGAAATTACGTTTTGTCAGGAAGCATTTCTTGATGGTATAAAGCTGGACCAACAAATAGCCAAAAACACGGCTCTTTGCGAGAATGTGTTTATGATGCTCGTTTGTATAAACTTACGTATTCCTCTATTTTTGGTCGGGAAACCTGGCAGCTCCAAGTCTTTAGCAAAAGACATCGTAAAAGAAGCAATGAGCGGTCAATCGTCTGATTCCGACCTTTTGAAAGCGCTCAAACGAGTGAATATGGTTTCCTATCAGTGTAGTCCTCTGTCAACATCAGAAGGAATTATAGGCGTCTTTTCTCAATGCCAGCAATTTCAAAAGGACAATGGCACCGAGCATTACGTCGCGTGCGTAGTACTCGATGAAGTAGGTCTAGCAGAGGACTCGCCTCGCCTACCGTTAAAAGCATTGCATCCTCTGTTAGACGATGGAACGGCCGAAACCGATATTGTCGATGAAGAACAAGAGCGATCGAATAGAGTGGCTTTCGTAGGCTTATCGAACTGGGCTCTAGACCCCGCAAAGATGAATCGTGGCATCTTGGTGAACAGGGAAGAGCCGGATATTGCAGAATTAATAGCAACGGCCAAAGGCATTTGCAACTCGAATTCAAAAGCTCTTGGAGTGATGATGTGTTATCTCGAAGGAATAGCAAACGCTTACAAAGAAATATACGAAAAACAGAAGCAAACACGTCGAGAATTCTTCGGATTGAGGGACTTTTACAGTCTGATAAAGATGCTTTTTTCTTTTTGTAAGTTATCCAATCGTGCTCCATCCCATTTGGAGGCAAAACATGCTATTAGAAGGAATTTTGGAGGTCACGACAGGCTCGATGTCATCGAAATATTTGATCGTTGCTGCAACTTTCAGTTCGCTACGAGACACATTTCTTCGTTGCCATTTCCTATCGACAACACAACAATGGGGCTAATCCAATCTGCACTCGAGAGAGGACGAGAAGAGATGTTGGGTGAAAGTCGGTATGTCATGTTGCTGACGGAAAATTACGCGGCTCTTAATATCATTCGTCAGAGCGTGGGTCTCCGTGATGATGCAGTCGTAATCTTTGGTAGTGGATTTCCTAAAGATCAAGAGTACACTCACATCTGTCGGACTATCAACAGAATCAAGATCTGTATGGCAGCCGGTCGCACGGTCGTTTTGCTGAATCTTGACAAATTGTACGAAAGCCTTTATGATACTCTCAACCAGTACTATGTTCGTCATGGGGATCTCAAGTTTGTTGACCTGGGATTGGGCAATCACAGGCTCAAGTGTCTAGTTCACCCCGATTTTAGATTGATTCTTGTTGTTGAAAGAGAATTTGTGTATAACACTTTACCAATACCATTGATCAACAGAATGGAAAAACACTTTCTTGCAATGAAATCTGTTTTATTTCCATGGCAAGAAAATATAGTAGCGCGATTGCATACTTGGATTAGGAAGTATTTGCAAGTAGATACCAACTGGCATTCTAGCGACAGTGAAGAGAACAGATGCTTAGAGTTCAAGGAAGAAGATTCTTTCATTGGTTACCATACAGACGCCGTGGCTACCATAATACTTCAAACTACAAAAGAACTTTGTCAAAGAAGAGGAGTAGATGTGAATACCTTTAAGAGCGAGCAGTGGCAAGAAAGGGTCTTCGATGAATCTTGTAAAAAGTTTATCAAAAACGCAACACCCGACTCGATTGTTCGACTATGGCACTCTGCGCTGTCACACGAAGCAGAAGATATTTGCGATGTATACTTTTATGAGCAGCAGCACGCTAGCCTGGCGGAATATATCGCATTGGAGACCGTTGTGGATCAGGGGAGCAACGTTTGTAAAGGACGTCTCATTCAAGTCACCACTCATGCGCATTTGCTCTCTTCAGAATACTTAACGAACATGAATGGTACCAATAACACCGAATCCGTATTGCTGCAACAGTTCGACACCGAGCAACAGTTTTGCGACAGAATTCGATGTTTCTATAATAGTACCGGACGTCGTCCTCGTCTTCTAGTCGTACAGTCGGAATCGGGCGAAGGAAACAACGATATGATCGCCGCAGCTCGTTACTTGATCGAGGAAATTCGAGATCAATGTTTTGAGACAAGAAATAGTGATTCCGGTTCAAGACACGTAGTGCTTATTGTGCAAGTGTCCCGCATGACTTCTTCTAACTTTGTTGGATTTCAAGGAGGTTCCTGGACTGAAACTCACCTCGATGAACTCCGTCCGAGTAGCCACGGCAACGCCTTACCGGTATGCAAACTGCTACATCGTACAATAAGTTCGTTACTGTCTGCGGCAAACGATCTTCCAACAGGAGATGATGGTGATACTAGACCGACAGCGAATGCAGTAAAGTCGGCTCGTTCGGAGGATGTCACAGTGGATGGCAATGCATTGATTCGAGCATGCGTACATGCAGCTGTTAGTCGTATTGATAATGAACAACAAGCCATTGGAGACGCTTACAGAATAATCGATATTCTATTAAGACTGGTTCCTACCACAGACTCATCAAATTTGCTAGAATCAAAGAGATTTTCTACAGAACTCGTAAGGCAAATAAAACATTTTCTTGAAGAAAGAAATAGTAGAATGGAAGGCGGTGCTGCTCATCACTTTCCTTTGTGGATTAGAAGGGAAGCTATGAGTTTTACCAACATTCAAGCAGGAGGCACTTTCAAGCGAACCTTGTGGTTACGCATTGTCAATACAGTAACACCCATTTTAGCCGAACTAATAGCTATTATCGATTGCAATTCAAATCTTGATCTTCTGCAGAGATGCTTTACGAATGCTGGAGATTGGATAACCGAATTGTGGCTTGATATCTTTTGTGGTTCTTATTTCGATCAGCTAAACTTGCATTACGATGATCTGCTTTCGAACCCTTACAACGAGACGAGACACAGAGTAACTGCTCAGGCGACTGGTTTCCGAGGACATCCGTTTAAAGCAAAGTTTCCCTTCTCTCATTTGGTGAAGAGGCAGGTGGATGAAATGCTACACGACGCACGAAATCATGCAGAATCGCGGCACGAACGACTTGACGTTGTTTTACAACGATTGGTCGATGCGAGCGAGATTGGAAAAGTAATATACAAATCTCTTGCTAATAGTAGAGCAAACAATTTTGAACTGATGTATCTGTACCTCGACGACTTCGTACATATGATATATAAAGCTACTTCTCCAAAAGAATACCCGGTAAGACATTTTGCTGTATTTGTACTGAACCCTGTCCAATTAAGGTCTTTAATTTTTGACTCTATGTTAGCTGGTTAAAGTTGCAATTTTGAGTGAGATAAATGAACTGGCCGCTGCACAGCCAAATATCGACGAAGCGCTAGGGAGAGTGTGCAATGTCAAGCTCTCAATTGCAGCAATCCATGCTGCCTTTGACGTTGCGCGACCAAAAATCCACTTGTTTGGAGATATAGTTCGCCGTAGACCTCACATACTGCGAAGAGCACTTGAAAATGTTGGTGAAGTACGGCAAGAAATGGTTAGCATTCAATAAATGTGTTAATCAAAACTTGTGACTTTTGTTTCATCACCAATTTTCATATCTTTGTGTAGTTACTAGATGCCGTGGCAGCTAAGGCTCTAATAGACGAAATGTCTCTTAAAAGGAAGTTTGCTGACGATAAACAAAAATTGATGTGGCTGCATGAAATGCGAAGAGTGCAACTGCTGATCGAATCGTGGCTTTCCATTTCGAAGGAATGTGGCCAACACCAAAGAAGACGAAATGCCCTCTACTTGAAAATACGGTAAACATACATTAAACAAATGATTACGTTAACATAAATTTAAAATATTTGAATGTCTATTTACATTGAATGATTTGTGTTTTAGCCATAATTGGAGAACATTGTTAGCGTTACGGCTATTTACTGAACATGTTGAAATGGCGACAAAACATCCATTTCTTTTGTCAGCTAGTTTAAAATTTTCTCAGGTAAACGTATAACCTTTTGTACATACATAAGGATTTTTTGTATTTTCGCCCTTTGTATTGCACCCAGATTGCTTAGACATTGGCATCCTGCACATGCTGATACTTATAAATAGTGGAGCACCTATAACACCAACGTTGATGTTACACTTGTGCATGACGAAGACGTAACGGTTTGACTTTGTTTATACAGCATTTAGAAGAAGTTGATGTAGACTTTACTCAAGCAGTTACCATAAGTTGTGTACAACAGTTTCTCAACACATATGGAAAAGAGTTTTTGAAGCAACTTTTTGGGTATTAGTATGTCGTATATATGGTTGTGCGGTGAGTATATAATATCTTCAGGTACTTCTTTTCGTAGACGAGAAGATGTCACATGCGGGATTTGCCTAGAAACATGGATTGACAAAAATCCGGTCTCACTAAACTGTGGACACATTTATTGTTTCCTGTGCATAAACACAAGCATTTCGCAACGTCGTTTGTGTCCTACATGCAGATCGAAAATTTCGGATACTTTTGTTTGTCAATCCAGCGATCGGCTTCGGTACGTCCGAGTACTATATTGCATTTTAAATCTTTCGATCGTGAATGTCGAACATGTAGGGAAGCGAGTCAATTTTATACTGAATATAGACGTGTCAGCACTGCATTCTTTATGGAATTAGTGTCTGTCCACAGTTTCAGTAGTGCGGCATCTCGGCCACCAGAAGAAAGACTCGTACACATGCTTATGGAACTAGTCGTGCAAAGAAAGTTGCCACTGCTGGACTGTCTTAGTACTCGACCCTTCTCTCCGTTCGAAGTAGACACGATTGATCCAAGACCTGTTGTTCGCTCATTTCTGTTGCAACTTCTGTTAAAGTACAGGTAATCTTGCACGTGCATGGATCAGAAATGGTCGTCTATCGTTCGACGTGTTTATTTACGTTAATTTTAGCGACAAGACTCTTGATTATATCCAAACAGCATTTGACGAAATGGAACGACTGCTCCGACATTCTGGAGTGAACCTTGAAGACATCAAAAATTTGGAGATAATTTTCGTTCACTGCATGGAGGTAATGCTCGAGTCAGTTCAAGCAACGACATTGGCGTTGTCTTTGATATCTTAATCTTTGTTGATTACAAAACAGGATGCACTGAAGCAACGAGCGTGTTGCCAGTCAGAACTACCATTTGAATGCGTGGCGCTGTCTCAATTCGATATTGGTCTACGTGCTATGCAGGCGTCATCATCGACTGTAGTTCGTTTACAAGGGATTGCTGCCCTTCGACTAAGCCTGTCGTTTACTGCAGACGCAATTGTCAGTCTGCTTTCCGTTCGACAACGAAATCAGTTAATGACGAAAGATCGATCGGCGTCGTTATCAAAGCTTTTGCAAAGAGCAGAAGAAGTCTGTACAAGCGTTAGAGACCCGCAGTTAAACCTCTTCCTGATGAAGCTTTTAGTCCGAGAGCATGGCATGGATATTATGCCAAGAATACGTGGCGATTGTAAATTGCGTTGGATAACTGCTTTCCATCAGCATGAGGTGAGGAGGTTCTAGAAACTGCATGCGTGACACACACACACACACACACACACACACACACACACACACACACACACACACACACACACACACACACACACCATTACTCTAAATCTTCTTTCTATTCATTGTAGACGAAAGCTGCTGTGCCGGACTACTTCACAGTTCTTCAAGAGCCATATTTAACATTTCGCAATGCTGTAGCAAGAACTGTCATGACCGGAGACACACGATATCTAAGCAATCTGTTGAAGGCAAATCAATTGATCGCTCTGCCACTAATTTGTGTATTTGTAACTACTCGTGTACATGCACATTTCTAGAATCCTCCAGGAAACTGTCAAGCTAATGCAACGACAGTGGCAACTGTTTTAGCACTTTTCGCAGAAGTAACTAAACAGTTTTCTTCGACAGAGTGTGAGCAGCACGTTTTGTTCCAGGTTGCAACAGCAGCTAATATTTCTATAGTATACTTTCGCTAAACTCGCTCGTATTTTGTGTAGAGACTCGCTTCATTGGAGAACATTGTGAAACGAAAGGTATCTTTGCCTAGCTGGTGCACAACTTTCGTCTCAGATCTACTGTGCAACTACTCAAACCGTAGACCTCTAGCTCAGCTTCAAGTCTCATCTGGCCAGAGTATTCGAGATCGTTCGCTGGCAGGCTTAGCAATTCATATACTCATTTCAGTGTCCGTGTCTGGTGATTGCCGCCTTATTCATCCGCTACGCCAGATACTGACTGATCCGCAGAGTATGAGTGTGAGTCATTGTACGAGTTGGGTAGTATTCTCTACTGATTTACTTCCTTTTATTTCTATCCTCTGCATGTTCTCTAACAATATATAGACTTCTTACTTTCCCAGCATGCCAGAAGATCCGTTCCAAGAAGCCAGAGAAATGAAAATGGGGACAAGGTGGTACGGTAAGTTTCACAGACTGATTGTGTCAATAGCAGCAGCTCGATGCGAAGCAATCAAATTGGTCTCTTTGCAGAGTGTTCTAATGGGCATCCGTATTTAGTACTAAATGTAAGATTGCCTTGTCCCCATGCAACTATATAGATTAAGTTGCGTTCTCTAAAATGGAAAACGTTTTTGTAGTGTGGTTTACCAAGAGCAACATCTCGTTGTCCAGATTGTGGTCAAGCAATCGGTCAAAACAGTGGAAATAGAGATGCCACAATGTAAGGCAGTTGGATTGTATATTAAACAAAGAGGGTTGATTAATTAAATTGTTGTTTCCTTTATATATAGCCGTCAAGTGGTCGAGACTGGTCACATACTTGGAATCGTCAACCGAACATCTGACAATCCTTCTTCACAGCGTGCTCTCTCACCGTCAAGCTGCTCCTTGTTACGTCTAATCTTGAACGCACTTCTCATGTGGTCATCTTGTAGCGGTGCCCAGGTTTCAAAACACACTCAACTGGACTAATCGTACAATGCATACTTATACGTTATATCTTCTGTATTTTAGCGTATCGCCAACGGTGTCATTCGATGTGTATCTCCTGCTGTCAATCAATATTATCTTCCGCAATTTTTCTGGTCTCACTTGCAACACGACATAGTTGTATTTGCCAAAGCAATTGGCAGAAGTGTAGACGACGCCGTTGTTGTCTGTCACCGATTCCTCATGCAATTTCTTGGCAGTCGAACACAGCAAAGCGGTAAACACTATTCTAATATGACGGCATTACCGAGTGAAATACTTCATCGGTTGTTCTGAATACTCCTTTAGAACACGCGAGTTCGACAGATTGGACTACTAAAGACGGTAGAAAGGAATGGGAAATAGCGTTCAGTCGAAAGTTCTCTGTTCCGTTTTTCCAAGTCAGTGTTTCGTACTGTTATTCTTCTATATTAATGCGTGCAGGGGTGCGGGGGTGTGCGTGTGTGCGTGCGTGTGTGTCTACGTGTGTGTGTGTGTGTGTGTGTGTGTGTGTGTGTGTGTGTGTGTCTGTGTGTCTGTGTCTGTGTCTGTGTCTGTGTCTGTGTGTCTGTGTCTGTGCCTGTGTGTGTGTGTGTGTGTGTGTGTGTGTGTGTGTGTGTGTGTGTCTGTCTGTCTGTCTGTCTGTCTGTCTGTCTGTCTGTCTGTCTGTCTGTCTGTCTGTCTGTCTGTCTGTCAAATACATATATTTCAAATCCAAAGAAATTTTCATCAAGAGCTTAAAAGCTAGTCTTTAAGTAAAGTTCCCCTAAATCAACAACAAACACTTAAGACTACAACAGATGACCCCATAGGGGGGTCAGAATACATCTATAATACAATGCTAGCAAGATATCTATTTAAAGTTCCTCAACTACAAGAGTTTACTAGAAGTTGAACTACATTTTAAAAACAAACATCTAACACTTAACGAGAACAATGCAAACTACCCGGAGCCAACTTAGTGGCTGAAAGACGAGCCAACTTAGTGGCTGAAAGACTGGGTAGAGCAATCTACAGTACCGTCAATGTTATTAGTGAGAGCTGAGAGTTTTCTCATTATGACTCTAGCGTTGCACTTTAGAAGTTGAGTTGAAAATCTGTTTCTCCAGATGTCTAGAAACTCAGCAGCATTAGGTCGCCCAAGTTCATCACGTGACTTCTTGGCTAGTCTGTCCAGAAAGATTTTCCCCATCTCACCCTATAGTCCAAAGTGTTCTATGACTAAGTGAATAAAACTGACTGTTGCTCCACCTGGTAGATTTTCTTTTGCATATTTTACCTTCTTCCTCTCTTCTCTTCTTTCTGCAGCAGCACCATCTGACTCAAATGACTTTAAAATATTATCAGAGCTCCAAGGGTGTGCCAAACCTATATCCAGGTCAACGTTGCAAGCCTTGTCAGGTCAAAAAAGGCAATGTCTGGTCTATCATTTGAATTCGAATAGCTGTGTCGTGGCTCTCTTCGATGGTGCGCATTTAGCTCACGAAGACAATCAGACCAGTAGATGCATGCTATGGCTTCATGTGACCAAACTGGCCCACCACCAGACTTACAGGTTAACAGGTGGTACCCACTGCCATCTAGGGTGGCTCCACAGTTACAGGTGGTCATCCAATCAGAAAGGGGTATGGACAAGTCTAATCTCAAGAAGGTCGCCAAACGAAATTCATGGGTATTAAGTGCGAACACTTCTGAAGTTGGGATTGCGTTCAACCAAGCCCCAGCTCCTTTCCTTTTTGAGGAGCGAAGTCGTGCGACGTCATGAGCTGTGTGGGCTTCACTGATCAACTGCTCAGCCTCTTGTTTAGCTATAGCTGTGTATAGCTGTCTGTCTGTCTGTCTGTCTATCTGTCTGTCTGTCTGTCTGTCTGTCTGTCTGTCTGTCTGTCCGTCTGTCCGTCTGTCCGTCTGTCCGTCTGTCCGTCTGTCTGTATGTCTGTATGTATGTATGTATGTCTGTCTGTCTGTCTGTCTGTCTGTATGTATGTATGTATGTATGTATGTCTGCCTGTCTGTCTGTCTGTGCGTGCGTGCGTGCGTGAGTGCGTGCGTGCGTGCTTGTGTGTGTGTGTGTGTGTGTGTGTGTGTGTGTGTGTGTGTGTGTGTGCGCGCGCGCGCACGCGTGTGTGTGTGATTGCCAGTAAAAATAAAAAACAAAGACATAATCGGCAGAAATGTGAGTCAGCAGTGTCTACACCAAAATAAATATTTAGTTTCAGAGCAGAAGCTAAAACAGTTTTAACTTCTGAATACTTCGGAAAATATCTTCTAGACAGTCAACGAACGTTGGCGAGTCCCCAAAATAGCAGCTATTTATTTAGTAACGTTGCAATAATGCATGCAGTAGTTTTTAATGGGACATTTTTACCTCATTCAATTAGCCACATAAACAACATCGATATATTTTTTCAACTAAAAAGTTTCGTTGCTGTCTATTGTTAACAATCACGTTACGTTGCTTGCGTCAGCTTGCTTGTTTCTGTATTTAGTCGTTTGTTTTGTTTTACCATATCATTTCAAGCACGATGTTTTAACATCCGCAGCTCGCTTTTTACACTAATGCGCCATGCATCACTAGTTTCCAATTCTGCACTAGTTATGTTAGTTCTAGGCGGTAGTTGCAGTTTACTTCTTCAGATTTGTCTAGAGCCTTTCTTTGATGTAACATGTGTGTTCTAAAATGTCTATGAATACAGACTGTACAGAATGAAATCAATGGTTGGATGGCGCTAACTTTGAATGATAGCCAATCTGGTATCTAGCTTGATTACACATTTCTTGCTATACAGTATATTTATTTCTTATTTGTTTGCGACAGGTAACAATCGTCTAATGAGAGAGCTGTACGAACTAGAAATGCCCAAGAGCTCCCGCTTCTCTCCTGGATTATGGCGTTATCGAGTTTCTGTTAGTATTGACCACCTCGTTCGCACTATGGAACAAAATTTAGATTCTGGAGATCCCCATCAGTGCGTTTTGCTCAGAGAATTTTTGAATGAGGTTGAAGATATCGCGATTATACAAATAATATTGTCAAATAATAATAGCCATTTAATATACAGGAAAAAAAATTGCGCGCGTTGCAGTACCTTCCGGACATCATCAAGCTGCAACGTCTGTTGTTGTGCAGATATGACAAAAGGATCTCACAAGAAGAAGCTCTCACAACTAGCGTAGATGCTTTTCTTACGAAAGTGAAAGATGGTGAGATAAATAAATTTATAAAATAGTAAGTGTGTGCTTATATGTTTTGAGGCTTCGTTTGCCAGTACGAGAACGATGGGTATTTGAAAAATTGATTGTCAGTTTCAGTAAGGCCTGGAACCTTGTCCAACAGTTTGTGATTACTCATGGTAGGTATGCTGTTACTACCTGTTTCGGGCATGAAGTAAAGAGCAATCTTTGTCAGGTCGCTTGAGACCGAAAAACAAGGAACACGAGCTCGAGACCGTAACGGGCAGTACTTCGTTGGCTTTTCTCTTGCCACGACATCGAGATGAAGGAACTTGCGCTTTATCTTTAGTCGATTATCTAGTCGAATGCACGCATAACGAGTTTCTTAGAACCTACAGCAGAATTTCCGGCTGCGAACTGTCAGTTCACGTTATTTCATTACGTGTAAATATGAAAAATAATTATATTTTTGTGGTACCAACCTTTTAGAGAACAAGTTGGAATTTCAATAGATGAAGTGACAACAGCTCATTTAATAGCGTATGACGTCGAGAGAGACCTGATGCCCTTAGTATTTTCTCACTGTGACTACTCGTTGGCTGTTGGAGAAGGAGAAAAGAGCAGTTACAACTTTCAAGCTCTCGAAAGGCAAATCGTCGACCGATTTATTGCAGGGAAACCACTCGTTGCCATGAAGGTATAATAAATACACCAATTATGCAATATTCTGTCTCATGCATTATTACTTTTTAATAAGTGGAATTGTTTTATTGTAGGCGTACAGTATTAATTTTGTCAAAGACGTGTTTACTATTGACTTATTCAATCGCGTTAAGAGAAAGATCGTCCAGGTTGAATAAGTCAAAGTTACCTTGTATGTGATGGAGAGACTAACGCTCTGTCCGTTCGTGCAGGAAACGCTTCCTCCCTCTGTTCAACGTCAAATTGTTTCTGAAACACGAAAAGATGTTCAAAGTGTTCTTGCAGTCTTGGATATTGTCATCAGATTTACAGCATCATCGGGTGGTGCAGCCGACGAATCGTTGCACACGTATATTCACACAACTCTACGAATGTCTCTAGATTCAGGTCTCGTTAGTGGTAAAGCTCGACAAATATGCCAATTGAAGCACATCTGCGATCTGTGGCGACTGCTGAACGTCGAGAAAGCTAGACAACTTGCTTTGGCCGACCGAGTATATCCATATCAATTATTATATTTATATCAATTATTATATTTATATTAATTATTATATTTACCTATTTCGTTTTTTGTGTCATGCTTTGCAACCCAACACTTTTTGTTTAGAATCCTTTTGATCGAGTTTCGGCAAAATACAAAGAAAGGATTCCTAAGAGGGACGGAAGTAATCTCCTAAAAGCTCTAAGGAGGTTAAATATCGAAGCTATGCTGTCAGTTTTGATAGAAGTGATTTTGCTACAGTTGGGGCAATGGGAAGAAACACTCCATATAGAAGAATACGGGTTTGTGTGTCCATTCACTGTAAACGGACTCGATTGTCTAGATAATTTCTTTTTCTTAGACTTGCAGATGCAATTTATGATCTGCATGGAGTCACGACGATTGCAGGACTGGATGAAATTCCGGCTCAAGTGCAACTGAGGCACATTGTTGATTGCTGGACTATGACAGTCAAGTTGCAGGCAAATATGACGAAACTGTAATGAGTTACGTATACGTATGTGATTTTAACTGTCACATACAAATGAGAATGTGTTTTTAGTTTGGCGTGTCTGCTTGATATTGTTATATGGACTTGTTTAGCAGCGACTTTTTGTGTTATTCATTGTTTAAAGGTTTGTATCTCAAGACAGAATAGGGTTCCTGTATGATTGTAGCATTATATGATCAGAACAAGATTCTAGGTATCGAAAGTTTGCATTGCATGTTCTCTCTTACAATATATTAGCAGATCACAACTCGTCTTGTTTTGTGACTGCAACACTTCAAACTGGTTGTGTGTGATCCCATACAAACAAGTTGTCATCTGCATGTTCGGAATAAGCAGCAAACTTTTTACTTGATTTATGATTTGATATGAAGCTACAAAGAACTCCTAACGTCATTGGACGTCTAGGTGTGTCGAGCTCCCTTCAGTCCACATTATTTCTGTAGCAACTGTGCTAGCCCAATGCCTTATTTGTTTCTTTATTGGTGCTGACAACACATTGAGTTGTTTTACTTTTCCAATATCAGCTAGTTATAACAAAACCATGCACAATGACGGGTTATTATCAATTTAATTGTTCACTCCATTATCTAATTTTGTAAATTCTAACAGCTATACTTTGAAAATATTGAATGAATTGCAACGGCTCATGGGTTTATTATCATCATCATCATCAGACTTTTTGCACAGCAGAAACGTTAGACTCACTGCAATGTGGGCCTGTTCATCTTCTTTCTGGTAATTTCTGCAAAACAGGAATCTTTCTGGTAACTAGGAATACGTGCTAAATCCGGTCAGACTGTGCTAAAAGCAGCTCTATTCTACCTATAAACGAACACGAAGTTGCTTCCACCAGTCCAGCAATCACAACACAGTCACTGCACGTGACCACGTGACACTAGTGTGGTGCACTGCGATTGCAGATAAAAAGACTGATGTATTATAAGTAAGCGATGTCTTATATAACCACTGATATGCTAACGTGCGCTAAGACGTAAAACTATGATATTACTACATTACATCACTCCCCCTCAGACGAAGGGCTAAAGTCCGAGTCTACAATATAATCATTCAGATATTGTGGGCGAGATCTTTGACGTTGAGATCTTCTAAGTACCCAAGGAGCTTCAGTACTTGAGTTAGAATCTGATTCAATGGGATCAGGTAACTCTTCCGGATTATCCTCAGAGTCTGTGGAAATATCTGAGAGAATCTCTCTCTGTTGGTTTACATTTGTTTTAGTATCCAAAAGATCCCTCTGTTGGTTTACATCTGTTCTAATATCTTTAAAATGCAAGTTACGTTGTACATATGATTTTATTCTATCATGATGGAGAGTCACATCCTTCCTCCCATATGGTCGACGAACCTTGTAGACTACGTCGGATATCTTTTCAACAACTTTATAAGGTTTCATCCATCGTGGACAGAAAGAACGAGATACTTGTTTCCCTCCACTAGGACGTGTAATCCACACTAGATCTCCAACACTGTATGGGGTGAAGTGCAACTTTGATTTGTTGTACTGTCTCTGTCTTTCATTTGACCTATGACTGTAGTTTTTCTTACCTTTTGGCATATGTCAGGAACAGATGTCAAACTGTTTTCTACATAAGCCATTGGTGATGTCGTGTTGTGTTCTGTTATCCTGCACACAGAATCTGCTGCAGCTTGTAACAACGTTCTAGGCATCTCTTTGAAAATAACTCTATATAGAATGTCTCCAATCGACTCATGGTACGACGTATTATAGGCCAGTTGGACGTGTGTCAAATGGTTTGCCATGTTGTATGGTTAGAATCTATCACCTTTGCTAGCATTTCTCCCATTGTCCTATTGAGACATTCTACCACACCATTTGCTTGGGGGTGATATGCCGTTGACTTAGTATGTCGTATTTCATGTTGACTACAAAATTGTTCAAAAGCTCGACTTGTGAAACATGTTCCATTGTCGGAATGAACTACTTATGGCAGTCCATATCTACCAATCCATTCTTGAATCTTGCAATGTCTTCTTGACACCCTGATATCCTGAGAAGGCATTATCATGCGCCAGCCGAAGTACTTCACATTAGAAATACGGGACTATCATCACCCCACAAGTCAGGTTGATATAAAAAACGCGAGACGCAAGACGCAAGAATAGAAACCGAGTTTATTTACTTGCGTCTCCTTACGTCTCCGCGTTTTGCGTTGAGGGTTTTAATGTGAACAGACACGTAAGGACGTAAGAAAACGCAAAGCACGTAAGGAGCACGTAACACCTCCTTACGTCTTTAATGTAAACCCAGCTTTAGACACAACGCCCTAACATAAAGCTCCATGCAGCAGTTGCTCTTTGCATAATTTCAGAAGCAGCTACCTAATAGCTGCTTGCCTCTCTTTAGCTAAGAGAACAAACTTAGTGGTTATCAGCAAGCTATTCTAATAACTTCTTCTTCTGGTAATAATTACAATTTTTTGCCTAGCAGCTGCCTTTTAGTATCGTGTGCGTTGTACACCTATGTAGATACCCGTAGTCACGCAGACGCGAAATGTCAGATCTAGCAAAATGTGTACTCATGCAGTAACAAACACAATCATCGCCACTGAATTAGTTAATTAATTAGACACAGTGTGAATATTGACGACAGCTTTACTTTAGAGAAGACGGGAAGCATCTCAACTTTGGGGAATAAAAGGAGCCCAGCCAGTGTGCATGGCATATATAGCTAACAAAACTTGTCTTCTGCAAAACTTATTTAAAATTATTATAGATAATTGACAAACGTGATAAATGACGCGAGACGAGACTTTCCGTGTAACGTTGCTCAAAGGGCTTAGATTAAAGGTCAGTCGGTATGAAAATCATTTATTGAAATTTATATCGAGAGATACATTACAACATGTACAAGCATCTACAAAACTGGTAGCACAGTACACTATGCTACAACAGAAGTAGAAAATCCTCTAGTACTGTATCTATCTATCTAGGCAGAGCATATTTGGTTAAATACAATATATGCAGCTGTGAAATTTTCTATTGCTGTTCTTTGAGCCTTGTCAAAGGCAGATCCGATGTCCTAGCTGTTACATCTTGTCAATGTGAGACGTAACAAGACGTGTACTGTATGTTTCACTTTAAGCTCTTCAACAAACTATAGCTATACAGCTAGGGTGCTAAAGTTGGCCTGGTTGATATTCTTGTTCGCTCGATTTCGATCGCTCTTGCAATCGAAAGAGTGAGCGCTCTTTCTTTCGAATTCTATTACTCTATAATATTATGTACGCTTTTTAGCACAGATGGCGCTCCATACATCGATCTATATATATATATAAAGGAGAGGTGTCTGTCTGTCTGTCTGTCTGTCTGTCTGTCTGTCTGTCTGTCTGTCTGTCTGTCTGTCTGTCCGTCCGTACGAGCTTTTCTCAAAAACAGTGAGTCCGATCTCGGCCGACTTCGGCTCGCGCACGCCGAATTCATTCGGGTCGAAAGTGAGACTGTGGTCGTCTTCCTGACTTCTCCCACGACGACGCCATTTCCCGCTGATCGCACTCGCTTCCGCTCGTGCGCGAATATCTCCGGAACGACGCATCGTATCTCCACCGAATTTAGACTGCCCGTTTCCGACGTCGGACGGTAGGCGCCGATCGTGTCGTTCCTTGCGGGCGACGCTGGAAAACGGAAGATATTTTGCTGATATCCGGGTCTTGAAAAAATACGCCCACAGTCGTTTACGACCGTCGAAGAGCTGCCGTGTTTAGTGCACCTGTTCCCCGAAACGCCAGCAGCATCTTCGAAGAGACGACGTTTAGCGGGACTGTCGAAAAGGCGAGAGTCGGCATTCGTTATATACAGGGAACGGATTATCTGGGTAAGTATTGCACGTGACTTGCACGTTACGAGATTCACGTCGAAATTATAGATGCCAGGTTTGATACACCTGTTCTCCGCAACGGGACTGTCGAAATGGCTTCAACGGGATCAATAATCCAATCAACGGGATTTTTTAAAACTGAACACGTGTCGAAGAGATGCCAAGTTCGATACACCTGTTCCTCGCAATGGCAGCAACGTCCAAGTCGAAATGGCTTCAACTAATTGCTAATCCAATCAACGGGATTTTGGAAACGGCAATTGAACGGGATATAACTATGAATGAGAATTCTGTCTGGCTGCTACTAAACGGTAAAAGCACTTACACTACGGCTAACTAGTGACAGTAAACGGTTACTGACAAAACATTACAGTCTACTGCGCCAAAACATTACAGTCTACTAGCTGCGCAATATCCGGGAGTGCTATACTATTGCAAGTGTATACGCGACACTTTTCGTTGTTTTTACAATGCCTCCGAACAGACGGACTGGCTCAGGTTGCGCTGACAAGGGCATAAATTAGTGTAATTGGTTTGTGCTGTGATTGGAACTTTTTTGCACAGGGATAATAACCAACACTCTAGAGCAGAGAGTTTGGAAATCTACAAAGATCTCTCTATACAAACTGTACGTGACCTGGCTACACCCCCTCTGCCTCTCCAACCATCAAACGCATTTTTAGATACTTTCTGCTATAATCTCTACCTATAAAGGCGACCTGTCTGTCTGTTTGTGTGTCTGTCTGTACTGTCTGTCTGTACTGTCTGTCGGTCATTAATAGCAAACAGTGTCTGCAAATCAATAATTTGTGTGATTAAACTATTACCTGGGTGTTTAGCCTCGAACTTCCAGACTAGAGAGCGCGCGAAGCGCGCGAACTCTAGTCTGGACCAAGTCGATACCAAAATGATTTCGGAAATAGCCTTTCTAAGCCAACCAGCTTCTACAACCCGAATCTCGGTTGTAAATTCTGATTGGCTTAGCAATAATTGGTTATGCTAAGTGCACTAGCACTGATTGCGCGCGTGTGAAATCCTCGTGGGCGGCTAAGTGCACGCCAGAACAATGACTAAACTCTGCATGCCAGAACAATGACTAGACTCTGCATGTCAGAACAATGATTAGACTCTGCACGCACACATCTTAGTGTTAGTTTCATCTTCATTTCTTCGATATTTTCAAGCTTGCGGTGACAGGACATGCACAGCAGCGTCGCCAGACCATCACCTTTGACAACTGGTCGAGCGGTAGTCTCGCTAGTCGAGCGGTTAGACTAGATACCAGTCTGCCGAAGAATCAAAGAGTCGTCGTTTCATGTCGTCTACCAAGATATCGCCGCAAACACGGCAGACGTCTCTTCTTTGTTCGTGAGATCTCATGGCATTTACAAATGATATGTTGATCTAGGTAAAACGATCCTACGCTGTTAGACACCATTTAGCATCGCTATTGATAAATAGTTCCAAAATCATTTTAGTATCGACTTGGTCCAGACTAGAGTTCGCGCGCTCTCTGGTCTGGAAATTCGAGGCTACCGGGTGTTGTCCCCGGGCGAAGCCGAGCATTGGAGCTTGTCTATATATCTAAAAAGGAGAGGTGTCTGTCTATGGAACGCCGACTGTCGCAAAAATACCGTTTAGTGAGAGCAGGAGCATACTGTAGAGCGTGGGCAGTTTACAAGCGGAAGCCAAAACAGCGCTACTTCTAAGAGAGCTTGCTGATATCAACCGCTCTAACTAAGAGACCTTGCTGATATCAACTGCCTTAAAGAGAGCTTGCTGATATCAATCGCCCTAACTATGAGAGCTTGCTGATATCAACCGCCCTAACTAAGGGAGTTTGCTGATATCAACCGCCGTAACTAAGAGAGCTTGCTGATATCAACCGCCTTGACTAAGAGAGCTTGCTGATATTAACATCAATTTATGCACACGTACTATGATGGACACCACAGGCAACTTGATGGCCGACTGTCTCTCTTTCTTGCAAGACGTTGTTGCCAATTACTCATTAGGAGATTGGAACTACCGAGATTCTTTACGGCAAAGGGGTGAAGAAATCTTTTCTAGCTTCTTGGCATTAGGTTTTCCGCAAGACACAATAGACACGTTGTTGTCCGTAATTGTGTCTCTTCGCGTCAGAGAGGACGTAGATAGAGACACTTTCTTACTGGAAAGAAAGACATCTGGTAGAGGTCGTCCTAAATTTGAACTGGCAGAAGAGCATTTGCATTATTTTCTTGACCATGGATTTTCAGTCGTCGACATCGCGAAAATGCTTAGAATTTCTAGGAGCACTGTTCACAGAAGAACATCTCAGTTTGGGCTTACAGGGCCAAGAACATTCTCCAATATAGGTGATGAAGAGCTTGACGACGTTGTTTGAAGCATTCAGAACTACTTTCCTAATTGTGGTGAGAAACTACTAGAAGGTCATCTTGTTGCCAGAGGTCTCAAAGTTCAGAGAAGAAGACTGCGCGAGTCTCTTCACAGAACCGATTCTGTTGGAGTAGCTATTCGCCGCCATTTAACTATTATGAGGAGGAAGTACCATGTACCTCGTCCGAACGCACTGTGGCATATCGACGGCAACCACAAACTGATATTTATTGTATGTATGTATGTATGTATGTATATATATATATATATATATATATATATATATATATATATATATATATATATATATATATACACTCTATTTATAACTGCATTATTGTTATAAAGATGGCGACTTGTAATTCATGGAGGCATTGACGGATTTAGCCGACTACCCGTTTATCTGACATGTTCTAATAACAACTGTGCAGACACTGTATTAGAGGCTTTTCTAGGAGCTACAAATCAGTTTGGTTTGCCATCACGTGTCAGATGTGATCATGGTGAAGAGAACGAAAAGGTCGCCAGGGACTGATGCAGGGGTGGTGGACAGGGTGGCTAGCCACCCTCCCTTTTCCTCAGATTTTTTGAACGGAAAGAAACCTTGTAGTATTCTGTTTAACTTTAATGGTAGACAAATACAATACAATGTTCAAGGTTGTGTTCAAGATCAAGTCTACTCTTACAACGCATTGCTATCATCGTACAATACAGAAAGATTGCACATCCTTCTCGGGTGTTGACTCCTAAAAGTACTGCATATCTTCTCTATGTTAAGTAGAATGTCAAATCCATGAAGCGCCAGAACACCTAAGTCGCCAAGTCTATCGCAAGTCATAGTGGTAGGGTATGGGAGCCTAATTGGGAACGCCTACTTTCATTTCCGCCTTCTCCAGCAGGTTTCACTTGAAAGCCGTACAGCTGTGCACTGAGTAGCGCATGAACTTGAAGCTTAGTTTTTAGGCTAAAAAAGAACTGAAAACTGCAGACTAGAAAATTTCCATTGTCTAGGTAGAGCTTCTAGAAGTACGCGCGTTGAGATATTGATATCTGCGCAAAGTGCCCTAATTGGGAACGGCAGAGTTCTTGACGATCGTTCAGCGGTGGAGTAAGCCAGCGCTACAACATTGCAGAGCATCAATTCTGTATTGTACTGATTGATCGTTAGCTCTCTTTGTCTTTGTACTGTGAGCGTACGCTCCAATTTTCTCTAGGGGCTGGATTGGCATGTGATAGAGAGAGAAAGGGAGAATCAAGACTCTGAAGGGCCTAACATGATGGTATTTGTATTGATATTCAAGTACAAGTTGCGAAACGTCGCAAACGGACTAGTTGGAAGGAACTGTGGCTATGAATTGTTGAAGGTATTCCCACATGCTCCTGGAATTCACCTAGACACTGGCGTGAACAAAAACTAACAGCTTTACTATCATCCAACATTGCAGTAACAAAACTCGCTACACTACTATTATCATGTGGAACCGCTGCTACAACATGCTGTCTTGTAATCTACTTGTTAAATTCAATGACTACATTCTCATTCTAGACACATCCATAACCGTTCAAGGTCTGGGTACGTTGACAAGTTTGCACAATGGTAATGGTACCACCTCCAGCACTTGTCGCAGCCAATCCAATTTTTCTGCTCCTGTTTGGTGTCCTTGTCATAGTGTGCACCACAGCCTTGACATGTGCTCTCAGACTGATCAATGTGAGGACTTTTTGCTACTGTTTTCTTTACTTGCTGTTTAGACTTAGACTTAGCCTTTGACTTTTGCATTTCTCGCTGCTTTAGTCTTTCAATAGCTGCTTCGCTTGTTAGCGCTTCACCATAGTAGCCTGGTTGTAATCTACTTTCTTTCACATTAGCTTTTGTCTCTTGAATTGTTTGGAAGTGTTTCTTAAAAATTCCTGTGACACGTTCTGTTACAGGAGTAGCTGACAAGGGTTGTTCTATAGATGTACCTGAATAGGCTTCCGATGGCTTTAGCTTATCTTCTCTAATTATGCTTCTGTTAAGGGGGTGGATGCCAGTGGCACGAAATCCACTTACTAAGTGCTCAGGAAAAAAGCTCTCTTTCCACAGCTGACTCAACAAGGATGGAAAACTACGTTTAGAGACCACAGCCTCAAACTTTTCACTTTTGAATTCTTTCAAAAGTCGTGCCCACACATGCTTTACAGATTTGAAAACAGAGACATCTAGTGGTTGAAGGATGTGTGTTGTATGGGGTGGTAGACAAATGATGATAGTATTCTGTTTTGCAGCTTCTGTTACTAGCTCTAACGTGACATGAGAGCCATGGCCATCAAGAAGTAAAACAACAGGAGCTGTCAGTCGAAGAAGCTTTGTTGCTGGTAAAAACATCTGAATGAACCATTCAGAGAACTGAGCGCTTTCCATCCATCCTGAGTTGCTGACACTGAACATGCAACCGTGGGGACCACCTTCCATCCAGCTAGGATTTGTAGTCTTGGCCTTATAGACAACATATGGCAAGACGCGTTCTCCTATCGCAGATCCACAAGCAAGAACTGTGATGTTATCACGGCCAGAACCCGTGCCAATCTCATAGACATCTTTTTGGCCTTTTCGTACTATTACTTTCTTTGATGTAACAGATGTACATAGTCCAGTCTCATCACAGTTCCACAGACGTCTCCCCAATTCACTGTATGGTAGAGTCAGGAGACCCTCCTCTTGCAAGATCTTTTCTAGATTGGAAAAGAGTTTATCCACTACTTCAGTCGATCCTACTTGTGCACGCTGGATGGTCAAGTGCTCTGGTTTTCGCTCACTCAAACTTGACCATCTTGTGAAAAAATTCTTCCACCATTTCTTGCCTGGGAAGTCACTAGGAAATGGATTCTGCATGCCAGAGTCATCGAAGTATTTTTTGATGACACTGCCACCATGTCACGAGTTGGTGGATGGCCAAAACTTCCAAGGCTTATAATGCATCGAGCAATAACCTTCTCTTCTAGAGAAGTGAGGGCAGTAGGACGTCCAACGCTGGTGTACTTGACTCTCTGGTGTTTGTGTTTAAATAGGGTGGTGGCGGCACAACCAGCTCTTGCTGATGCTTGTCGGTATGACAATCCCTGCACTTCTACATACTCTATTGCTTGCTTTATCGTGTCTGGCGCATACGCTCTAACAGAATTGCGCTCTCCAGCCATTTGAACTGCTAATGACTAGCCAACGTATAGCAAACTCCACCTACAGGGCGTGCTTTCGCTGTCCTTGTGGGAACTCTAGTAAATAGGTTTGCAGGTTGCGAGATTTGACTACTCAATGTAGAAGAACGTTTGCCGCTACTTCAAAACAAGACGAAAGACCTCTTGCACACTTGCCTTAGACCGTCTAGGGTCCTATGCGCTTGGAGTATAGATCTATTGGTAGGAGGTGCAACTAATAGATAAGTTACGCTACTGTATGAGCTGTAGTCATATATTATTGTATGTATGGACGTTTGCAAAGCTGAACTACACGTCGGACAATCATTTACACAAGAGGATGCCATTCTAGGACGGAATTGACCACATTCACTCAGATGGATATGCCGTTTCTGTAAGAAATTGCAATTGATTTGCCACAATTATGTAAAAGTAAGACCCTTTCCTGCAACCCTTTCACGTCAAGCCCAATTGGTGACAGTCATTTCTCTTCCTTTCACACAGCAGACCTACTTTAGGCACGCGCTAGATAAGATCGTAGTAGGGAAGACCAAAAGTTTCCAATGCCTGGAAAAATTCTGATGACACAGAAGATATTAGACTACTGGATCACAGTCTTATAATTCTCTTGGAAGGCTTAGTCAACGAGAAACGAACTGTTCCCAATTAGGACAAGCCTCGTAGATATCAGTAATGTGAACCTTCCACTCGTTAGCAGCTCTTGTGTCAACACGATAGATCGCTAGCGTGCCAGCTGCTTAGAGGGTGTAGAGTGAAGATCAAGCTTCAACGCTATGGTTCGTTAGGTGCAGTGAGATTCGTTTTTCAGTAAAGAGCTTGAGACACAGGCGGAAGTACGTGTAGGCGTTCCCAATTAGGCGCCCTTACCCTACGAAGCCAGGTATGCACTTGCCTGAGGCAAGAAAATGACCTCTCTGCTTCAGCACTACCAACTGGAAGAACAGCTAGAATGCAGAGCAGTTCTCAAACATTTGGAAAGAATAGCGGATCAGCATCCTCGCTCAAAAGTTGTGTTATGGATTTGGTCTCCGCAATCCCATGACAGTGCTGCCTCCAACGGATAAGTTCACTCTCAAAGTTATCCTCTGTTGGCATCAGATGTCCCCATTTAGACGTCAAAATTCCTATCGTTTCTTCTAAACTTTCATTCTTGGTAATGACCTCTGGTACTAAAACACAGAGTTCAAAGTGTGCTCTTTTATCGCTTGCAAATCTAGACTCAAGTTCAGAAAGGATGGAGTCCAAAAACGGAATTGTCAGTGTTACTCTCCAGTAATTACAAGGCAACAACACAGTAGGATTTGCTCTTGTTTGCCTTCCCTTTATGATGTGTGGCATTGCTTCATCACTCCCAATATCAGCGGCTAGCTTCTTGGCTTTAGCGTATATTCGGTTATGCTCTACATCCACATCGTTTCGAATCCTTTTGTAAAAATGGACAACTTCGTCAACTTTCTTGAAGCCAAAGTACAACTCCTGCAATCTTGCTTGCAGACACTCTGCAATTGGACGTATGGGTTCAAGAAGCTGCCTCACAAGCATGAAAACTACAATGTGCTCAAATCCAACAAATGTGTACCTCAAGCCATTTGCAGCAGTTCGTGTTTCTGAATCCCATTTCCAGTTGCTTTCATCAGGATAAAGTTTGTCACAATTGCTTGGGTAACATATCTCATCCCAGGTTTCAATAAGATAGGTGTAAAGTTCCAGAATTGTGTCAAAAGTTGTATGCCTCTCAACCCATCTCGTCTTGCACAAACCATTGATTTTTGTCTTCTTGGTAGCTGGGCACTGACAGCTAATAACGTGTTCCAGAAGTCTCTGTCGTTTGGTAGAGTTATGGAAAAATAGGTATGCTTGCTGGCAACTGTCAAACATGTTCCTAATTGCCGTTATTTGTGACGACTTGCATATTACTAGATTCAGACTGTGCAAGCAGCAGCCTTGATAATCTGCATCAGGTGCCACACGTTTGATATGCGCTTGCACACCAACACTGGATGAGCTCATTGAACTGGTTGTATCATACGCTTGTCCTCGACAATTCCTGATGTTAATCTTATGCTTTTCAAGAACACATAGGATACCCTGTGCAATAGATTCTCCAGCTATCCTTTGAAGAAAGGCGAAATCCAGCAAGACTTCATGTTTCTTTGGCTTCAGCTCAAAGTTCCCTTTTTGAACTTCTAAGAACCGTAAACAAACTGACAATATCTCTTGCCCATGAGATGCAACCTCGTCTGCTACAACTGAAAAGTGTGCACATTCCCTCAAGCATTCTCTGTAGAAATCTCGAATCTGGTCAGCAGCAATCTCTGATATTTCGTTCTTAATGTTTTTACTGATGTACTTTGCATTTGCAGGTCCTGTCCTGAGATGCTGATCCAAGCAAGAATTGGTGCCAGCAAGCAGCCTCACCAATGCAATAAAATTTCCCTCGTTTCGTGTTACAGGACTGTCAAAGTTGATTTTATCTTGCTTACAACCTTGCAAGGCGATCCTCTGCTTTCCACACATAATAACAGCTTCAACGATGGTAGGCAGAACTTCTAAGTTGAATTTGTAGTTTCTGGCATTAATATATGTCATTCTGTTGTCAATTCTTGCTTCAGGATTGGAATAATGCATCCTAAAGTGGTACGTCCGATCAACAGCTCGTGAATGATATTCCGTTGTCGCATGTCTACCACGAATCTCTTTGGATTTGTTGTAATTAACAAACGGGGTTCTAACGAATACGCCAAGGTGAAGAGATCTTATCTCATCAGGAGTCAGAAATAAAATGCACGGTAGACATCAACCTCCCTTGTCATCCCTTGATTTACCATAGCGAAGCCAGTTATACTCTCGATGCCACCTTCTTTGAAATGTAATCTGCTTGACCTTCCGCTTTTTACCCTCAGGATCTCCAGCAGGAAATGACCTGTGGCCAACTCATCATCCCGGATGTCGTCTTGCGCGGTAGTTAGCAAACGGTACTTGTCATCGGCAGTTAGCTCTCTTGTATGTCTAATTGCAATCTGAAGGAGACTGCTTTGCAAACCCTCCGGCTCCGGTAGTTGACTTTTGCTGAGTGTCGTCGTCGCAGGTTGTACATATTCTTGCGACAGTTGCCTTTGTTCATTCCGCATCCCTGATTCTTGTGCTCCGTAGCCTCCATCGAACGCTAACTCAAACAGTGTTGGCTGCTTGAATTTCTTTGAGTCAGACGTCATGATCAGATGCTAACGTCACCATCAGCCGCCCTTGGCAATACCTTGGATATGGGCTACAGTCGCTGGTGGACTTGAGTTAAACTGTCTTCACTCAATTCGCTAGTAGCTATCTAGTACAATTTTTTCACACTCCAATATGTCTCACTTACGACCACTAGCTAGCCACCCCTTTCTAAAAAATCCTGGATCAGCGCCTGGTCGCGCAGTTTATGTTGCCACACAGGAACAGAGGTCCTGGTCGAGGTAGTGTCATTACCGGAAAGAGCGTGCACAACACAAGAATAGAACGTTTTTGGAGAGACTTATTTCAAGGATGCACAGGCCTGTACTATAATCTGTTCTATGCTATGGAAGACGATGGACTCCTCAACGCTTCTGACCCTACCCATTTGTACTGTTTGCACTACGTCTTTCTTCCACGCGTAAACAGTAGTCTCCGTATATATGCCAACGCTTACGCTGAGCACAAACTGCGTACAGAACATAATCAAAGTCCAATTCAGCTGTGGATAAGAGGGCAAATACAAGACCAAAGTGTTGACGTTAGCGAACCAATGACTCCTGTAAGTCTCGTATTTATATATAGTTCCAGTTTCATTCCACTGCAACTATCTTAAAAATGTATTTGTGTAGGAAGAACTAGCAGTCTACGGCATAGATTCTCATGGACCACTCCCTCAATTCTTACAGACAAGCAATGATGTTGTTGTTCCATCTGTTAAAGTCCGTTTGTCTCAAGAACTAGTAGAAGACATACAACAGCGATTTAACCCATTAAGAGACAGTGACTCTTTCGGTGTTGGCATTTTTTAGAGGTTATGAATTATGTACAAAATCATATGTCTGATAGTGCATGACTGGCATTTCGTCGTAGTCAATGCGGTATACTGTACAGTAAAGTATATTCAAAAATGTATCTCGAAGTTCACATATTTTGTTTAGGTAGCTAGCGATCGGATGGCCCGGCCATGTCGTAGTCCAATTAATTAAGAAACTAACTGCAAAGTGTTTGCAAATTGAAATTAATTAAGCTATTGCATTATATAAATTCAAAAATATTTTACCTCTAACTAGGATATATAACGCATAGTTATGCAGGCGTGAACAACACCTAAAACACGTGGACGGCTGTCTAGCAGTACATTCTCTGAATTAGTCGTGAATATGGAACGAACGAGTGCCCGCTATGTACGAGTGCAGAGAACAGACCGAGAACTTGACATCCCTCTCGAAGATGATGGATCGGTAGCAATCTCAACGATTCAGGTAAACAGATTTCAGTTGTAACTAAAAAACAGTTAGTTTAGTACGGACTAAAAACCTAAAGCGATGCCGTGTGATACGAGTTTGCTACCACTCCTCTTGATGTGGGGCCTTTGAATGTCCCATTTTGCATTGGCGCTTCTTATTGTTTGCTCTAGATATGGTGGGATTGAAATGCAGAAATTTAGTTTATTGCATCCACCAAATATTGCTAAGTAGTAAAACTGATGCAATGATTTGAGAGCGTGGCGCAAGTTGTACAAGTTACATTCTAGATACAGTTTCGGACAATGAACTTGTACTGCAGCAATTAGTACCTGTTTGGTGCTAAATTGCCGAGTGACCAGACTGTCAGGTGCTTAAACTATCTCTGAAAAGTTGATATATATTATGTGTTTTAAACCTTAAATGGTGCAATGTAGGGATGATGTATTGCTCAGCCTGTATGAGTGAATTCATGAAAGATGTTACAGCACACATGGCCTTGTTTCTATTCTTTTTCTACAAAAACTCTACGTGTTTCTTATTTTTTCAAAACGTTTTTGTACTTTTTTATTTATGTGGGTTAGATACTAGTTGTAGGGTATTAGTAGATGGCGCCTCGCGTTGGTGAGTGTGTGTGTGTGTGTGTGTGTGTGTGTGTGTGTGTGTGTGTGTGTGTGTGTTTGTTTGTTTGTGTGTGTGTGTGTGTGTGTGTTTGTTTGTGTGTGTGTGTGTGTGTGTGTGTGTGTGTGTGTGTGTGTGTGTGTGTGTGTGTGTCTGTATATATATATATATATATATTGATATCGGCAAACATTGACTATCTACGATTGGGAGTAAGGATTGATTGATCATGTAGTACGGAACGTGTGAATATTCAGCTCCCTAGGGTGTTTCTCGGTTGTCAAGTACTCACAATCCCTAGCTACAGTCCGAAGGATGGAGCGACGGAACATCATGAGGCTTTTCGTCGCTGTTTGGTCACTTGTTTAGTCGCGGACACGGAAACGATTTTTTTGAAGTAGGTTTTATAATGAAACATAGTTGTGGAGAGGAGAAATTTGAGGTTCGTGTGTACACAAGGATATATGTCTTATCAGGGAGTGCGGTAGCACTCCCTATGTAGGAATGCGAAGAATCTAAAATGGCGCCCCATACAAAAGTATCCAAACGCATCCGAACCGGATCGCTCAGAACTCATTACAGAGATCTCGGACCCACGTAGCGCTCAACTTCAAACGTTCCTAATGGTAGCCAGACTATCACCGCTGACACTAAGCGCCTCAGAAGCCAGCTATTGGCAAGTAAAAAAACCAATTTATTCTTTCACATTTCACGTTTCACATTTCACATTTCACTTTTGTCAGCCAGGCTAGCGCCTCACTCGAAGCAGCTACAACGACGAGAGTCACACCAAACGATTCGCTCTTGTCCGAAGAATTGCACTGACTCACCAGTTAGAAATGTGCAAAGTCACCTTGTATCAGTCAACTGCTGCCATGCAATTCCACGTACTGCTTCCCACAACGCCATGTTGTTCCGGTCACGTGTGTACATGTGACTACCGTTTGGAAGCCTAGCTGCCACTTCCACCTGCTGCTACATGCTGCTTACAGTTGCATGTAGTTGAACATGTACGGCTATGTTCAACGGCGCGGCGTCCTGTCTGACTCTCTGTGCATGTAAGCGTGTATCTCTTTCGTGGAACCCTAGGTAATGGGAGTTGTTTATAGATGCAATCAGTGTTATTACGTACATTCGTCAGCTGCTACGTACTTCCGTGTATGCTGAGCGGAACGTGGGAGTTGTTTAGAGATGCAATCAAAGATTGAAATCACAGCCGAGCTGCACACGTTTACTAGAACTGTCATTTCCATTTTAAACTACCCAAGTCTAAACAGACTATCACCGCTGATACTAAGCGCCTCAGAAGCCAGCTATCGGCAAGTAAAAAACCCGATCTATTCTTTCACATTTCACATTTCACATTTCACTTTTGTCAGCCAGGCTAGAGGTCACTTGAAAAGAAATACCGTAGCTAAACTGGGATGTGCAGCGTCTAATTACAGCCTGAAATTCGTGGCCTAGGGTGGGAGGGGGGGGGCGGGACAGAGAGTGCAACCTCCACGTGGTCTGTCCTGGGGGTTTGAACATGAAAGTATTCTCACATGTTCAAAATGCTAAGCACTCCGTTTACTAAAACTGTCATTTCCATCTAAAAATGTATGAAACAAGTCCAAAAATATATGAAACAAGTCCAAAAATATATGAAACAAGTCCAAAAACATTTTGAGAAAATGATGGGTATGTAGGGATGGGTATGTACTTATGTCATTTACGCCCATCTCCTACATCACACTCTTTTTACCTATATCGCTTGCAGCAATTGTGAATGTGATGTACGAGATGGGCATAAATAACATAAGTACATACCCATCCCTACATACCCTTCACTTTCTCAAAATGTTTTGGACTTGTACTATAATACGCAAACGCTCGGAAACGCCCACTTCCGTCTGTCCACATGTCTGTCTGTAACGCGCCGACCGACACGACGCTGGTCTCAGATCGTCGCGAAACGCGGTGGGCCAGTCGAGATCGCAAGTCCAAGACGAACGGTCGCGTCGGATTTCCCCTCGACTGCTTCCGACGGCCCGAAACGAGACTTTGGCGGCCTGAAATGAGATGCGCGGGAGTTTGTTTATTCAAATTGACCGAGTATGCGGTCGACGCACACCTGCTATCGTACGCCGTTCTAATTCTCTCATCTACGGTGTGAGGATAGGCTGGGTGTAGTCGGAGTAAGCCGGCCGGCTCATCGGGCCGCTTGTGCGTGCGTGCGTCCGCGTGTTACTGAATGTGTCTTCGCGGAAGTGACGTCATTCTTCACAAATAGATCATGACGTTTAAGGTGGAAAGAGTCTGAGATGGGGATGCTGGAAAATGCGTAGAAGGCCGCGTCTCCATCGCACCCACATTTTGTGGGCGTGGTCATTTCCTAACGACAGTACATGCAGCCTTCGTACATTGTAACATCCTCAACTTTGGCGAAAAAGATGCTCATCACCAGGCGGACGTGGAAGCTGCAGGTGGATGTTTCGATAGTTGAAACGTTTGGTTTTGGGACACCTGCTAGTCTAGCTACACTAAAAATAATTGCCTCTAAAACAATGACAAAAACCTGACTTTCATCTAGTCAAGCGTTTAGTAATTTGCTAGAACAGTTATCTGTTCGTCTTTAGCTGTTTAATGCTAGAATATTAAATTATAGATTAGATTTAGCAGTGGATGTAGAGCGGTGGGATCTACTCACTATATATATATATATATATATATATATATATATATATATATATATATATATATATATATATATATATACGGTTGATACCGATACCCGATCTTACAAGAGAATCCAACACAAACTCAACCCTGCGCTAGTGATATAAAGAGAGCTGCCATATAGGACCATGCGCCTTTCTGTTGTGCGACCCAGATTAGAAGCCTCGCTACGATTGACAACAATTAATTTTTCATATACATTATATTTAGCCATATATTGCACACGTGATCCTACAATGTTTTAAAAATGTACGCATATTTAATTAACGCATATTTAATTATCGAGGTTTACTTCTGCATAAGTTCTGTTTGTCAGCATGCTTGTATTCAAGACAATTTTAATATTAACGAAAGTTAGAAATTATGACAATAGTTTGAAAGTTGCGTGATTGCCAAAATGAATTTGGCTTTACCCGGTATTGCTTACATGTATGCATGATTTAGCCCAATCCTAGACTCTGTTCTGATATCATCTGTTTACACAGGCATATTTTCCGCTAGCGTCTGGGTTGGAGTTTGAGGAAGATGGTCGCATGCGATGTCTCCGTCTATCCAGTGGACGTGTATACCCTACTAACGGCGAATGGGGTGACAGGGTACACCATGCCTCAACTCTAAGTGGTAGACATCATGTCACTGATCATGAAAACGATCCTGTCCCATCCACCGCATCCGGGATCGATTCAGCGACATTTGCCGTGCAGCGTCGTCCTCTGTCCAGAATGCACGTCTAGCTGCAGCTAGAGAAGAGCAGAGTGCTCTTTTTAGACGTAGACAGTCTTTCTCCTTGCAAACGGATCGTGCTACCAGTGCCACAAGAACAACCAGTCGCACTTCAAGAGGAAAGAATCGCCGCCGAGTTCGTTCATGGGGATGCGACTTTAGATGTCTGGGGTCAAAGAACCAAACAAGATGGACAAGAGCAGACCACAGCACACTGAAAATTGCTGGTCTAGGTACTAAAAGAATTACGTTTGAGAACATCGACGAATTTTCGAGTATGGAATTGAAGGACCGTCTCTACAAAGAATTCCCTAAACTGGCCGGGCAAGGCTTCGAACTTCTTCGACTCAAAGTCAATACCACGGTATTGGAAGAGATTCCTGTTGGCTCCTCCGGTTATACCTCGTTGTACCTAAGTAGCGTTTTGCAATCAGCAAAGATACTCGTTCGACCCAAAGCAAATGATTTAAGTCTAGCACCTGATCGGGAAGTAAGTATGCGCTAAGTCACTTATCTAAGTTGCACTATAATTATTAATGCTTCTAATTATTTTAAGAGCTTTTTAGAGTCAAGAAAATCGGACGAGCCTAGAGAGAAATGTCCATGGTGTAGTGATGATGTCAGAATGTCAGAGCTAAGAAGACATCTAACCAACAACTGCAGGTAGCATCTCTACACCTGCACCATTTGTATATAGTACGCAGTGCGTACTTGATACCTCAGTCGAAGAATAGTGTGCCAAACGAGAGCACTAGAGTACGAAACCTTTTTCTAGCATGCTAATGTCACTTCACATACATTGCATGATATGTATACGTATAGCCCAATTCCATTTTTGGTTTGTCAAGCTGGACCGGCGAATCATAGCATGCATGAAAAACTTAATTGCATGAACGATGCAGCTTAATTAATTAATAGGCTAGTTTAGAATAATTTGTATTTTACAACCTTCTTATTAGTAAAGTGCTCTTTTCTATATTTTAGTAGTCATCTCGTGTCAGACGTAAGCGGTCAGCCTTTATCTTCTACGTATGTCCACTTCTTCAAGTATATAAGCGATGATGTTATTTATTATCTAAATCAGGCTTTCTGATGCGTTATTGCAGTAGTCAACCAGTGGATGATACAGACACAGACACGGGGTTGCCAGAAATTGTATTCTCTAGAAAGATTTCTGATGAACGTCGACGTCTGCCGTCAACATCTAGATGCTCTCAACAATTTCCTACCGTCTCTCAAGCTGCAGCTAACATCACATTTCCAGACTCCGCAGTTTCAGCTGTTCGGGTGTTTCAGAATGCTGCTGCTATCCAATCTCAGGCACTATCGCTAACCATTCCTCGGCAAGAATTATCTCTTTCTCAACCAGTGTTCTCTATCCATTCTATTCAGCCCACTTCTAACTCCTCTTCACCAGCAATTCACTCCAATTCTCAAGCACGTTCTTTGGCTTCAGTATCTCAGCCTTTGTGTTCCCCCCACTCTCTGCCTACCGTTTCTCTTACTGCCTCTCAGTCAGAATCTTTTGCAGTGCAGTCTAATTCGTCATCGACATCTACGCCTTCTTTGACGGTACCTTCTCCTTCTGAGCACAGTTCTGCTTTCCATTCTCCGGCTCCGTATAGCAGTGTCCAAACTTCGACTTCATCTTCTTCTTCTGTAGTAACACTTTCTGCTGAAAACACATCTACTTTGCATGACTACCACTCAATACAAGGTGTACTTCATCATCACACTGAAAGTGTGCTAACGGGAAATCCGTATTATCTACGACTGTCAAGACATAATATCTTTGCGGAAGCTGTGGCATTCTACAAGACTGCAACAAACAACGATTTGTCAAGACCACTGCGCGTACAGTTTGAAGGTGAAGATGGGGTTGATGCGGGAGGAGTAAGGAGAGATTTCTTCAGAAGCCTGTTTGTCAAGTTTGTTGAACCGGGAGGGGGTTTGTTTGAAGGTTCACCCAACAAACTCTGGCCTGTTCACAACGTCATCGCTTACCGCACCAGAATGTTTAAGTTAGTTGGCACAGTGATAGCGCACTGCATTCTTCAATGCAGTATGGGTATGTCTTCGTTTGCTCCCGCACTGGTAAAATATATAGTGACCGAATGCGAAGACGACTGTATCGCTAACATATGTCTGAAAGACATACCTGAGTCAGAGACAAAAGCAATGTTGTTAGAGGTATAAATTAACTTAATTGACTGCAACAGTACATAATTTGATCGATACAAGTAAGTAGATGTGTTTTGCAGATGAGCGGTGCCGATACCAGAACTACGTTTCAGTCAGTGATAGAACGCTTTGATGTCATCGACATGGTAGCGTCTAGCGGATGGACTGGTTCCACTAAGTTTGATCAAAGAGATGCAATCATTCAATCAATTGTATTAAATGAGTTGATCTACAAACGAAGAGCTGGCATTTCTCAATTACGGGAAGCCCTTGCTAGTCTTGAAGTTCTAAAGATAATGCAAATGGATCCCGAAATTTTGAAGCCATTATTAGTTTATGACTCAACTCCTATGACCTTGACAATGTATACATTTCTTGTGTAGGTAATTATGTTGAATATTAAATCAATTATTTTATTTCTATAGGTTGCAAGAATTTTTAGTGGTTGAAGAGCCTGACACAGCTAGAAAGCAATCCGCAGAATTATTTTTCCAGCAACTACTAAGCGACAACATTGTAATAAACGTTGGAGAAAGTAAGCTCAAATTATATAATGTAGTCATCTAAATTATAATAACTGGTTTTCTGTACAGACACAATACCAATTTTTCAAGCTGTCCTAGAGTTTACAGCATGTGTTGATGACATACAGCATTTTCTGCCTGAATCCTACATCAGTGTAGGATATCATGAAGAAAGTGACGAATCGGCAACGATGCCCACTACATCCACATGCACTTTGTCACTTCTTCTCCCACTGGTCCACGCAGACTACGAGTCGTTCAAAAATCAGTTTGTAAAGACTTTGCAGTATGGTCTGCGGGGGTTTGATCTTACTTAAGTTAACGGTTCGCTACGGCACCTGTTTTAATTGTGTTTTTCGGCACTTTTCAGTACGTAAGTCACGCAGTTTGAGTTCAACGTTTGTCAATGTAGTAGACATGTGTAGCAGGTTGACAATAATAAACATGGCTCGTCATCAACAGTGGTGTAAGATATGAAGCAACCGACGTACGCAACTGCTGAATCTCGGTTGCATAGCTGAACGTGTCCGTAGAAAGTTTTTAGTGGAGTGCGTCACATACATTTTTCGACTGATCCGCGATTTAGCCAGCAGGCTCTGACTAAGATCATTAGAACATTTGAAAGAGCAAATAATTGTTGACCTGTCTGACAGGGCCGTGAAAACCATTTTGTCTGTTCGACCACTTTTCAGAAAGATGATTTTTGCCAGGGGCACAATACAATCATCTAGGTATAGGAGATTCAATAAGTAACACATTTGCAGCACTTTGTACGCGAGTCTTGCGTTTTCTATTAACGTGCATTCCTTTTCCTTTCTAGACTAAATTTCAGGCCGTATTATTTCCTTCCTACCGGCCTAAAGGCTAGGCTGTTTAGTTGTTTGTCTAGACTAGCCTTTTCGTTATTGTTACTTAATCAGCAAGCAATGGATTAAAGCTAACTATATACGCCGGCCCAGATGCAGAATTTTTAAAAGAGGAGCCCAGTTGTATTATTGGCCACGCCCATACCATTTAAATCTTTGTTTGACCTACGGAACCAGCAAACTCACTTCAATCTGTATTAATTTTGTAGCATATTTATTAGATAATTATTGACAGTTAAGTTTAGAATTGAACGAATTAACCATCCCTCAAAACATTAATTAATTAAATACGTTCGCTTTAATAATACAACAAACAAGATTTCGGCTGCAGTGGGCTTGTCGTTGAAGTAGGGGTCATGACACCCAGGACAGGTACCCCTCTCTTTTATCCGCTTATGATATCGATATACGCCAACCTAATTTGCCTAGTGTGCCTAGTAAAGTCCCATATGGCTCGGACGGTATACTGTAGTGTACTAAACACTAAAATGAATTAGCATTATAATGCCATTTCTCACTTTGTCACGGTTATTATCAATCTTTGATGAGTACCTACCGTATTACGGAGTTTGCAATTGTCCTTTCTATCTGAGTTTTACTAACTAAGAGATATTACAACCAAATTACTACTACATGTAGTATGCATATCAGCAAGCTCTGTTAGTTAAGACGGTTGATAAGAGCAAGCTCTCTTAGTTAGGGCGGTTGATATCAGCAAGCTCTCTTAGTTATGGCAGTTGATATCAGCAAGCTCTCTTAGTTAGAGCGGTTGATATCAGCAAGCTCTCTTAGTTAGGGCGATTGATATCAGCAAGCTCTCTTAGTTAGGGCGGTTGATATCAGCAAGCTCTCTTAGTTAAAGCGGTTGATATTAGCCTCGGAGCCAAACCGCTTTTGCACGTGAGGGGCGGGAAAGGCAAGTGAGAGGGCGGGGAGAAAAAAAGCAGTCTGGGGACTACGCTATTGTAAGTGAGTTCGGAAGTAGGCGTAACGACTTAACTCGTTATTACGCTAAACAAGTCTCACAGTTATTAGCTATTAACAATCTACTTACAGTGGTGAGAACCAGTTGTTGTTTACTAACGCGATTCATCATGTCATCTACGGCAAGCAGTCTGCTTACGCCCAGGAAGTCTGTATCTTCACAAGTGCAGAATTTGCGACAGTAAGTTTACGTCAGGGCGCGAAAAACACAGCTTGTTTGGGACCAAGCAGGAATTCCACATCACCGATTGCAACTAGACGACTACAAAACGCAAAGAAAAGACGGGATTTTGCCTTACCACTGAACTACTGTGTGAGCTTCGTCCACTACCACGGCCACGAACCGCTCTCTCGACTCATTTGCTTGTAAGGCACATCGCCACTCGCGTGAGCCGCGGCCGACAAGCACTTCGGGGCTTCCATAGACATAGGGGAATTTCCCTACCTTCATAGCAGCATCTGACGAATCCGACTCACCAGCAAAGACAGCTGTAAATCTTTTGCGCTTAAAATAGCGACCTGATCTCTCATCAGCGACTTCAATGGAGTCACCACTAGGACCACAGGATCCACGGGATATTGCCAGAAGCCATTGGCTGCAACGCTAGTCGGGCACAAACGTGTGGGAGAAGATGAAAAATTAGCGACTTTCCAAAGCCTGTAGAAAAGCACGCGAAGACGTCCCGTCCCGTCTACGGACAAGGAGGCGAAGAGATAGCATCTGCAGTGGCTTCAAATTCTGCACGCCGAACAGAGTCAAAACGCTGGACATGGCAGTTGCAATGGCTTCATCGTCAGGCATTGCTCCGAAGTCATCCATAACTACCAGACAACAAGGACGTTCGTACACTCACACACTAACACCTTAGCAAGCTGTAATTGCGATCACTTACCTCATAACCTCTTGCACCTGCATACGCAATAGCGTGTCGTGCTGAGTTGGTATTAGCATTCTCATCACCGATTGACCGCCTTCCTGAAGGCGTGGGTTTTGATTGGCGCGGTTGCAATTGAGCGAACAAGAACCTCCTCTTCCGAACTAGGTTTGATCGGCAGAGTCCCCAGACCGCTTTTTTCTCCCCGCCCTCTCACCCGCCCTCTCACGTGCAAAAGCGGTCTGGTTCCGAGGCTAGGTTGATATCAGCAAGCTCTCTTAGTTAAGGCGGTTGATATCAGCAAGCTCTCTTAGTTAGGGCGGTTGATATCAGCAAGCTCTCAAAGATAAGACGGTTGATATCAGCAAGCTCTCTTAGCTAAGGCGGTTGATATCAGCAAGCTCTCTTAGTTAGGGCGGTTGATATCAGCAAACTCTCTTAGTTAGGACGGTTGATATCAGCAAACTCTCTCAGTTAGGGCGGTTGATATAAGCAAGCTCTCTTAGAAAAAGCGTTGTTTTGGCTTCCTCTTGTAAACTGCTCACGCTCTACAGTATGCTCCTGCCCTCACTGAACGGTATTTTTGCGACAGTCGGCGTTCCATATCTGTGTGTGTGTGTGTGTGTGTGTGTGTGTGTGTGTGTGTGTGTGTGTGTGTGTGTGTGTGTGTGTGTGTGTGTGTGTGTCCATCTGTTGGAGCGTTCTAAAAACGGCGAGTCCGACCTCGGTCGAATTTGGCTCGCGCACGCCGAATTCATTCCGGTCGAAAGTGAGACTGTGGTCGTCTTCCTGACTTCTCCCACGACGACGCGATTTCCCGCCGATCGCACACGCTTCCACTCGCGCGCGAATATCTCCGAAACGCCGAATCATATCTCCGCCGAATTCACACTGCCCGTTCCCGACGTCGGACGGTACGCGCTGAGCGTGTCGTTTATTGCGGGCGACGCTGGGAAACGGAAGATATTTTTGCTGATATCCGGGTCTTGAAAAAATACGCCCACAGTCGTTTGCTAGTCTACGACCGTCGAAGAGCTGCCGTGTTTGATGCACCTGTTTCCCGAAACGCCAGCAACGTCTTCGAAGAGACGACGTTCAGCGGGACTGTCGAAATGACGAGAGTCGGTACGAGTCGTGACTTCGTTAGATACCGAGCTGCCGTGTTTGATGCACCTGTTCCCCGAAACGCCAGCAATTTCTTCGAAGAGACGATGTTCAGCGGGACTGTCGAAATGACGAGAGTCGGCATTCGGTATATACGGAGAACGGATTATCCGGGTAAGTATTGCACGTGACTTGCACGTTACGGGATTCACGTCGAAATTATAGATGCCAGGTTCGATACACCTGTTCTCCGCAATGGGACTGTCGAAATGGCTTCAACTGGATCAATAATCCAATCAACGGGATTTTTTGAAAATGGACACGTGTCGAATAGATGCCAAGTTCGATACACCTGTTCCTCGGAACGGCAGCAACGTCCAAGTCGAAATGGTTTCAACCAATCGCTGATCCAATCAACGGGATTTTGGAAACGGCAATTGAACGGGATATAACTATGAATGAGAATTCTGTCTGGCTGCTACTAGACGATAAAAGCACTTACACCACGGCTAATTAGTGACAGTAAACGGTTCTCTATACAAACTGTACGTGACCTGGCTACACCTCCTCTGCCTCTCCAACCATCAAACGCATTTTTAGATACTTTCTGCTATAATCTCTACCTATAAAGGCGACCTGTCTCTCTCCACTTCCGTGTTGTATTGGCTCTATGCGGGCATTGGAGCTTGTATATATAAAGGAGAGGTCTGTCTGTCTGTATGTCCATCTGTTGGAGCGTTTCTCAAAAACGGCGAGTCCGATCTTGGCCGAATTTGGCTCGCGCTCGCCGAATTCAATACGGTCAAAAGTGAGTCTGTGGTCGTCTTCCTGACTTCTCCCACGACGACGCGATTTCCCGCCGATCGCACTCGCTTCCACTCGCGCGCGAATATCTCTGGAACGGCGCATCGTATCTCCACCGAATTTAGGCTGCCCGTTCCCGACGTCGGACAGTACGCGCGGACCGTGTCGTTTATTGCGGGCGACGCTGGGAAACGGAAGATTTTTTGCTGATATCCGGGTCTTGAAAAAATACGCCCCCAGTCGTTTGCCAGTCTACGAGGGTCGAAGAGCTGCCGTGTTTGATGCACCTGTTCTCCGAAACGCCAGCAACGTCTTCGAAGAGACGACGTTCAACGGGACTGTCGAAATGACGAGAGTCGATACGAGTCGTGACTTCGTTAGATACGGAGCTGCTGTGTTTAATGCACCTGTTCGCCAAAACGCCAGCAACGTCTTCGAAAAGACGACCTTCAGCGGAACTGTCGAAATGATGAGAGTCGGTACGAGTCGTGACTTCGTCAGATACGGGGAACGGATTATCCGGGTGAGTACTGCATGTGACTTCCAGTTCTGCTCTGATAGATTCGTCTAACTGCACGTGACTTCATTTCGGACAGCGCAATATCCGGGAGTGCTATACGATTGCAAGTGTATACGCGACATTTTTATTCACTGCAATCATTCATGGCCAACATCACCTATGATACCATCAAACGCATTTTTAGATACTTTCTGCTATAATCGACTATCTCTACCTATAAATGCGACCTGTCTCTCCTCCACTTCCGTGTTGTATTATAGAATCTCAGTCTCTTGCGTGTCAGCTACTATGGCGCGTGATGTGTGTTATAATTCCGTCGGCTGGGCTGCGCTAACTCGTCGGTTGGGCTGAGATATCATGTTACCACAACTAATTTGCATCTCAGCCCAGCCGACGACAGCGCGTCAAGTGGGTCATAATTCCGTCGGCTGGGCTGCAATATCATATTACATGCAACGTTCTTGTCCTAGCCCATAGACGTAGCACGCATAAATTGTGTCAAATTTTCTTGGCTGGACAATCCTAGTAGGTTCATTCGTCGGCTGGGCTAACCTAAATTGTTGCACTCGTCGGCTGGGCTATTCCACTTGTCATTTGATATCTCAGCCCAGCCGACGAGTAGCGCGTCGAATGTGTCAAATATGCCATCGGAAGTGAGATCGCCGTTGACAATATGGTAACTGCCCTCAGAAACAGGGAATGGGTTCCGATGACGCATGCCCACGCGCATGATATAGCTAACGTTGTGCACACACCATATAGCGTTGCACAGACAGTGCGTAGCGTAGGCTTTAGCAGGTCGACTTCAAGTGTAAGTGTCAGTCGATCTCTTGTTTTACATTTCATTTAGCGTGTAAAAATATTGTTGTCTCAAATCAGCAAAATCTTAAATAATTATAAGTCACAGTGTAGAAGCATAAAATCATATTTGAACTTTGAGATACTTTGTTAAGGCAAATAATGTGTACAATGTTCACTTTCAATCACGTACCTAACCTTATTTTAATTTCTATAATTAGTTAATTATAGAAGTTATAATAGTTATAATATAATAGAATTTTATTTAATAATAGAATGTTAGTTAATAATTTCACGTAAACCCGCTACAATTTCAGATTGTCATGGCACTGATTTTTATGTTCGTGCTCGTGAATTTGTTCAGAATGTATTTTTGTAAAAGTAAATTGTCAGTATCTACTTCACTAGCGTACGTACTATAGCTTGTAGCCGAATTTTGACATAAACAGGTCTGTTTTGTTATTGTAACGTGATTGGGAAGTGCTGATGTTACCTGTCATGAAACGTCATGTATTTCAAATATTAGACAATAATGGCTGAAATTGCAAGTAATGCACTGTACTCTCTGTTCGCGTTCACTTTTGATACTTGAAGTCGCAATAATTATAACTCCGCTGTTGGTAGGATTGGCACCGAACGAAACCGCAAAACGTCGGATTTCCGGTCAACAGATCTCAGTTTATAGCTAGGGTTGTAGAAGGGGAAACGGATGATTAGCTGCATGCATAGATAGCAAAGACCTATCTAGAAGACGATAAGCATGAAACTGTAAGCGACTCGTCGAGACCTGTTATGTGAGGCCTAAACTCTAGATATAATAAGGCTACAAAACATGAAAATAATAAAGGAGCTATAGAATATTTAGACAGCACACGTACCGCTTTACTAAAACCGTTACGGCGTAGGATTATGACATACACTGTTTCCGCTACGTACTATTCTGAAATTTTTAAACCTATATATACTTTATTACACCCAAACTGAAAGTAAAGTACCTGCTTGAAGTCGTATGGTAATCCCAATGTTTGATGACAGCATGCTGTTGACTATACAGCTTACCACATTAAATCACTGTACACTGTACCAATATTAATTTAGCCTGTCACAACTGCAACATCTTCTTTTACAAAACGTGAACACCAAATTCAATTCTCAACTGCTCATAATTTCCACCAACCAAGCATATTGATCAGATGATCAGAAAATATACGTATTAATTAGGATATCTGAACATAAATAATACTATTTCCTGCTGTAAACTGTGCAAACACGTTAGATCTATAAATACAACTATTAGACAGAATGTATTCTTGGCAATCTATGCAGCCTGTAATTACATTATTAATTAGTCAATTAACTAAAAATTATTAACTGTTCTACAGCATCTAGATAGGTGCTCCATCCGGCCACGCACTATATCGCCCGATATAGTGCGTTTTAAAGCAGTCAAATTGATCAGAGTATTGGGCAAAGATTTTATGGTCTAGATAAAGGAAATATTCTGCATTCAATTGCTAGTGTATAAGCTAGGGCTACCTGACGCATTCAGAAGCTTTGTGTAGACATGGGTAATTCGTGCATAAAATGATAGTCAAATGTAGGTTATGTTAGTTTGAATATCTCGCCCGATATAGTGCGTTATAAAGTAGTCAAATTGATCAGACGATTGTGCAAGGATTTTATGGTATAAATAAAGGATATATTCTGCGTTGAATTGCTAGTTTATATGGCTACATGACGCATGCAATGCTTTGTATGGACACGGGCAATTCTTGCTGAAAATGATAGTCAAATGTAGGTTATGTTAGTTACATTTCCTTATATAGCCCGATATAAGGCCCTAGAAAGTAGTTAAATTTATCAGACGATTGGGCAAAGATTTCATTGTATATATATATATATATATATATATATATATATATATATATATATATATATATATATATATATATATATATATATATGAAGGAAATATTATGCATTCAATTGCTAGTGTATATAGGGCTACCTGACACATGCAGAAGCCTTATATAGACATGGATAATTCGTGCAGAAAATGATAGTCAAATGTAGGTTATGTTAGTTGAATATCTCGCCCGATATAGTGTGTTATAAAGTGGTCAAATTGATCAGACGATTGGGTAAAGATTTTATGGTATAGATAAAGGAAATTATTGCTACCAGGCGCATGCACAAGCTTTAATATTATAATTATGCTCTACTTTTATTAATTGTTATTAATTATATAGATCTGTCCATCTTGTATCATCGCGTTTTCAAATTCTGCTTTACTACGCCCTTCACTGGGAAAGTAAACATTGTACACATTATTTGCCTTAACAAAGTATCTCAAAGACAAAATATGATTTTATACTTCTACACTGTGACTTATAATTATCTAGGATTTTGCTGATTTGAGACAACAATATTTTTACACGCTAAATGAAATGTAAAACAAGAGATCGACTGACACTTACACTTGAAGTCGACCTGCTAAAGCCTACGCTACGCACTGTCTGTGCAACGCTATATGGTGTGTGCACAACGTTAGCTATATCATGCGCGTGGGCATGCGTCATCGGAACCCATTCCCTGTTTCTGAGGGCAGTTACCATATTGTCAACGGCGATCTCACTTCCGATGGCATATTTGACACAGTCGACGCGCTACTCGTCGGCTGGGCTGAGATATCAAATGACAAGTGGGATAGCCCAGCCGACGAGTGCAACAATTTAGGTTAGCCCAGCCGACGAATGAACCTACTAGACTAGTCCAGCCGAGAAAATTTGACACAATTTATGCGTGCTACGTCTATGGGCTAGGACAAGAACGTTGCATGTAATATGATATCGCAGTCCAGCCGACGGAATTATGACCCACTTGACGCGCTGTCGTCGGCTGGGCTGAGATGCAAATTAGCTGTGGTAACATGATATCTCGGCTTAGCCGACGAGTTAGCGCAGCCCAGCCGACGGAATTATGACACACATCACACGCCATAAGCTACCACGTACGTGCTCTGGCTCTCCGTAATTACGCATGCCTCGTCACTGCCCTCGCAGTCCAGTTCAGTGAAATGCCACACTACATTACCCCCTTGTCCAACAACAACAAAACTACAACTCAACCCAAAAAACAAATCAGTACCACTTCGCTTATGCTCTTCTATAATTCTGCCTCCTTTGCTTTCTGCGACAACTTCACTTGTCTGCCTGACCGCGTTACAGTTCCTTCTTTGTAGATTGAAGGCTGTTCCGGCTTTAGTCTATTCCTACACGAAACTTTCTTACCAGCTGACTGGGTGCCAGTGTTCTCTGTCGTTCTACTGTCCATTGTGTTTGCGGCTGTGGCATCACCTGTCTGATTTTCTGATGCGAGTTACTGATCACTCTTGACTGTCTCCATAGGCGATGGCTGGGTATCGTCGCGACTGATCCCAAGGTTTCCTGAGCTACCCGACGCCCGATCGAGTTGTCTATTCATGTCAGGTACCGGCGATTTCATTGTCCATTCGAGGTGGCTTTCTTGTCTCGTACTATGATACTCTCGCACGTGCCGTCGGTTTCTCTTGCCATCTGTCACACCGACTTGTCGAGTGATGCTCCACTACTCTCCACTGCTTTGTGGGATCCATGCTGCCGTCTTGCAATACAACAATCGTACCAGTTCTCAACTCTGGGAAGGAGTGCGTCCTTCTCTTTTTGTCATGGTCGGAAGCCATGAGGACTTTGCTTGGTATCTGATGTGTCGGATTCACGATCACGCGAATATTGTACGAAGGCACTCGGGTATTAGGTATCCGTTGTAATAAGGCCTCACCGGGCGTTGTCCCCACCATCCTATTTTGTCGAATTCCAAATATCCATCTATATTTGTTGGAGTCGGCGTCCGAAGAAATGGATGGTTGGCCTTATGCCTCTTAACCTTTTCCGTAGTAGCCGATGGAATCGTTCTACCATCCCAAGTATATCGCGGGCTCGAACGGACATGCTGCACGCCCAACTTCTCTAGAACTGCTCCATTTCCGTGGATACAAATTGAGGACCGTTATCAGATACTAACACCGAAGGGAAACCAAATCGAGCGAAAACCTCCATTAGTTCGTCCACCACTGCGTGATCGTAGTAGACTCCAAAGGTATTACTTTCGGGTACCTTAACCCATAATCGATCATGGACAAGCATGTATGGCCCTCAATCGTGACTAGATCTACTGCGCGTTTGTTCCACACGATTTCCAATTTTTCAAAGGCTGCAAGTTTTTTAGCATGCAGGGTTAAAGCGTCTACGCCAGCATACATATCCCACAGCTTTCCGCGAAGATATTACCATCTTTCGTCAGTCTGGCCACCAATTTTGTTCTCAACTTATCCAAAAATGCCTTTTGCCACAGATGCTCTTCGTGAGCTAGTCGAAGTATTAAGTATTGGAAGTCGGAGGACCTCTGGAATGACGTAGCGATTGCCCAATAGTAGAGTGCCATCTACTACAGTCAGTTGATCACGTACTAACGAATACTGTTTCTCTGCGGGACTGAAATCTCTCCACGTGGCCGTCACCACCCTCTTGATGACACTCTTAAACAGAAGGTCCTCTACCGAGGCCTATTGAATTGCTTCCTTATTCACTGGTAATTCTTTTAAACCATGCTAACATATTCCAGAATCCTCCATAGACCGATACTCTTCAGGAGTTGGGTTTTGTCTGGAAGCGGGGCCCTAGACAGTATACGTCAGCGCAGATCAGGTGTTGGCCTGGCGTATATTTTAGGGAGTACTGATAGGGCATTGAAGAAAGTTACCTCGGCTGGTTTGTTGTCATAACGTCGCACCCAGTCCACGTGGTGAGCCGTTGAATCAGATAGATCTGACCGAAAATAAGAAAGCTTTTGCAGTACTGAAGTGATAACCCTCTTGACTTCACTAAATGCATCTCGCAGTCCTTGATCAACCACAAATGGCTCCCTCTTGGTCAGCCTACAAAAGGTCTCCGTAGCGCCCGCATCTTGTTGGTCCAGCAATATCTCTTGGCCCGTCAGCCAATGACCTAAATACCTAATTCACACACAACTGGCGTACCTGGCACTTCTGCCAATTGAGTCTCAAATAAGCACTTGTCAGACTCTCTACAACTTGCTTCATCCTCTGGTTGTGCTGTGCTTGATCACTGCCAAAAACGAGAATGTCATCTAAATAAATTATGACACCCTCCAACCCCCGAAGTATATCGCTCACAACTCGCTGAAAGATCTCGGGAGCACAAGCAATCCCGAACGGCAGCCGCTTCAATTTGAAAGACCACAGTTTGATGCAAACGTTGTGTATGGCCTGGCTTTTTTAGATAATGGAACTTGATGAAACCCAGATGCTACGTTCAGAACCGAAAACACTTTAGCTCCTTGCAACAATGCAGTGATTTCATCGACTGTGGGTATCACGTGCCTTTCTCGCACAATCGACTTATTCAATTGTCTGTAATCCAAGCATAGTCTCAACGTTCCGTTAGCCTTACGCACCGTAGCTAATGGAGATACCCATGGTGTGGCTTTCTATCCGGCTCAACGATATCATTTTCCTACAGCCCGATTGAGCTCTGCGTCGATAGATGCTCGCAAACTAAAAGCATGTCGCCTGGGGGCAGTGCCACTAGTACTGGTATGGCCTTGTTGTCTAGCCCTATGTCTATTGGTTGAATTGTGACCATATTTACCCCTGTTGGTGCCAATAGCTGCAGTTTGGTAAGTAACCTCTTGTCCAAACAGTACTGTCCGACCCTTAGGCACCACAAAGCAGATACAGAAACAGGACTTGTCGCCGGCTTGTACCGTTATCTCTGCTACGCCACGTGTCACGTCTTCCGTAATGAGCGTCCTCGTTGCCTCCGTATCCAACAGCCTTTTGCATCGTGGACTATTTACGGTGAGAGTTGCCTCAAACGCCTCAGATTGTCTGGGGTTACCTGCAACGTACACTGTCTCATATACGTAGTTCTGCTGTTTCTCTGACTCTAGTAAAGGTATATTGTCGTCTTCCAGTACAGCTCAGACCTCGCAACTGGCATTTTTTCTTTGAAGACACACTAAGCTAAAATGACCCTTCTTCTTGCAATCGGAGCACTGAGCGTCTGCAGCTGGGCAATGTTGTATTCCTCGTGCATGTTGCCAGTCGCAATACTTGCATTTGAAGTTCTTTCGTTCGGCTGTTGGACTTGGCTGCAAGACTCGATTTACGTGACTGGGTAGAGGCGCTGCCGAATGACCGGGAGGACATCCTTCAAAGAGAGAACTATCAGCGACGGAAATTTCCATTGCCACTGCTTTCGATATTGCTTGAGCCAAGGTGCATGCATGAGCTTTGCTTCTTTTAACAACTCTTTCCTAATTCGTTATTTCTTAGACCCACAATCAGCTGATCTCTCAGTTGTCTGTTGGACACAGAATCTACAGTGGTGGATTCAAAATCGCAGAGGTCTACTTTGTGCACAGACGATCAACAAAATTAATGTTGCCAGCGATAAATTCTTGCTCCCCTTGTTTGATCTGTCTAAATTATGCCTTTCCGACGTCGTGCTAATTGAGGGGCAAAATACGCTCGAACAGCATTGGTCAGTGCTTTATACGTGCTACCTGGTGATCTGTCCTCTAAATCTGGTGGTGTGGGGACAACCAAACCTTTCACGACGTACGCTCAGCCCGGCCAGATTCAAGAACAAACGTTTCTTCTCCTCCGCTGTTGTGACCTTGCAAATGGACATATAGTCATACACGTCCTCTTTCCAAAACTCGAACTCGGACGCTACGTCGCATCCATAGTCGGGCGCAAATTCCTTAGGGGCCTTTCCTGCCTTGGCCACCGCCATGTCTCGAAATGATCACGATCCTGCCGACTACGCCAGTGTAGTGAACTCGGTTCAGATAGAATCTCAGTCTCTTGCGTGTCAGCTACCACGTGCTCTGGCTCTCCGTAGGCATGCCTCATCTTGCAGCAAATTCAATTGTTGCTGAAATTGGAGCTGTGGAAGACAAATGTAAAAAAGGTCTCTATTGCTAGCGCTGCTATCTAGTGCCGCAGTAGTAAAACTAGGAGGTTGGATGTTGCTTGTCCGATTTGGCTCGGAAGCGTATTGTGGACGTTCAGCTGTGTCCGGTCCTGTCGTTATGCAGCCATCTCTGGAATTTTGAACATGTCTCAGTGATTAGTGCAGTCTAACTAAGGCGTATAGCAAGGAATTTTAGAGGATTGGGTTTCTACGAGGTACAGAGAGCCAGTACAGGCAGGTTGGAAGACTGCATGGTTTGTGGAAGCAGCAGAATTGCTGGAAAAGAGCAATTGTTGTTTCCTAGGCGGAATATTGATTCAGTGAAATAAACTGCATGGTTAAATATGTTGGCCAGCTTCACTACAGAAGTAAACCTAGCTAAGTCTGAGACTCATGGATCGAACTTGATAACGTGTACCGACCTGTAGAGACTTGTGTATATGTTCTGTAGTTTCTGTACGTGTGTATGCTAGCTGCCCTGTAAGGAAACTGCACCTGGATTGAGGAGCGATACAAACATCATCTAGACACTAAACTAGACATTAAATTACTGGCAAATATAATGGGATCCTGAGAAATTTGAGATGTTACAAGATGCGTACCAGTAAAAGTACAACTAGAGAGCTATAGCAAACTTGAAAATAAGACAAATTTTTAATTCTATAACAACTAGCTTGAAGAGCCCGCACTGTAGATCTAGCCCACGTCTTCCCATTACAAAATGTCGCCGCGAATCTGCCGTGAGTTGCAGGAAGGAATCCTTGGTAAACTCTATGCTTGTACTAGTAGATTGTCTCAATAGACTATACAGATCACCTGAAAGTGGATAAGCATTTTTTCATCAAAGTGATCAATGAGTGGTATCGTTTAATTAATTAGGTTAGTTGATGTGTTTGTTTTACTTTGCAGTAGTCACGTGCAAACCGGTTTGTTAGCGTGCGCTATAAACGTGTCTTTCTTTGGCCTTCTGCTAGAGCGTAGAGTGTGCCAGAGACTTGGAGCTCTTGAAATTATGTCAGGAGGACCGGAAGGATTTGAAGAAACTGTGCATCGTCTTGAGGCCCCATCTACCTCAGTTGGTGGCCTGGTAGTGAAGAAGAAAGCCAAGTCCAACTCAGATGTTGATCAACATGTGTTCAAAAAGCCACAAATTGTACTTGGATTGCAAGCACTAGCTGCTCAAAAGAGAAAACTTCGTGAAGAGGAAGAAGCAGAAAAGACGTTGGCAAGACGAGCGAAAATAGAGAGAACTGGAAAGCGAGTACGGGGGGATGTGGCACTAGAATTAAGTGGATCAGCGCGGTTTAGTAAAGGTAGAGAAGATGGGACGGTTCAGGGAAAAGATTACAGCTTTAGGAAGTACAGATCAACTACAATTGAAACACCAACGCATACAGGTGGTGTTAGTGAGGAAGCTAGATTGAGACACTGGAGTCGTCAAGAGAGGGAAAGAGATAGGCGCGTTGGTGTGTATGCTACGTCACTTGAGGCAAGAAATCAAGACCAACAGACAGAGAGAGATGGAAGAACAAGAAATGAACGATCTGGAGAATCAGCTTGGGAAGCTTCACCTTTGATCAAGAGAGAAACAGATTGGGAAGAGAGAACCCCTGGATCAAGACTAAAAGGCGAAGCAGTTTCACATTGAATGAGTATATCATCTTACTTTGAATTTTTAGGGTTGAGAACCCCTTCAAGAACTGGATGGGAGGATGGAGACTCAACTCCTAGCCGATCAAAGTGGGAACAGCCATCTCCTGCAAGAATTGGGTCTGGGGACTCTTCATCTGATAGAAGGTATATCTAATGCTCTTGTTCACATTACCGTACGTTAGGCACAATAGCCATATAGAATAATTGTGAGATTTATTGATAATCTTTGATATTACTACTATACATATAAATGGTGCTTTTTATTATTTGCATTGATGTCAGTAAATTACTTCTTGTAATATTGCATCAAGTGGTGTCTGAGAGCTCTTTGTAAGCTTTGCCAATGACTTTACTAGGAGGAACCTAGTAGGTGCATTGTTAACCCAAGTATTAACATGAATAAAGATCAAACAAACATTTGCTTTTCTTTTGACATCCTATGCACCACAGAAGGTTGGAGCATGTGATTGTAAATGACATGCCCATTTCGTCGTGGTGTTATTTTTGACCTAGAAGAATGTCTTTGACAATCTGAATTGTCAATGACGCTGATGTTATGTTGACGTTACGTTGACATTATGGTAATCTAACATTGTACTACTAACCAGGCTTTACACATGGTCAACCTAAACCTACTTACAGGGCTGCCACTTTTATATATTTTTACACATATCCTATGTAAATAGGCTACTCCTGCGCCCTTAAAATTCCCAGGGTATTCCAATGCAAATTGCTTTACAATATTTTTATGGCGCTAGAATATCCAATCTACTAAACTGTATGGAAATTTGTTTGTTGATTTATAGGTGGGTGCTACGATTATAGCACACTAGCCTGCACTTGGCAAGTCCAAGCGCACGCGGTAGGCAGTGGAAATCAAACCCGCCCTGACTCAACTTCCCATTTATAGCATGATGCAACTTCCACGACACAACAAAGCCCACCCGAGTCAAGTCCCGGCGAGTTGAGTGCGAGCACTTGTGCGAGCCAGTTGAAATCACACCCATTCGGCAGCATCGCTGAGCCAATCTGTTTATTTGTCCTGCCGCATTGCGTGCGTATGGACGGGGCGGACAGAAGCAACACTAGCACAATTATATATAAATTATTATGCAGTATGTTGTATGTGTAGATTAGCAATGTGTTAGGTGAGTCAGACTAGTTGATGATCACTGCTATCTAGTAAGTGTTTTTGACTGAGTGCCTTTCTTTTGCTACGACCATTCAGTTGATCGCTACAGAAAGATTACAGTTCTGCCTTCTTTGAAAGTTAAGCCTTATTGTTTCCTGTGTTTTTTACCTTCTAGTAACAGCTGTTTACAGTTTAGCAGCTTTATTGTTACTGGGCAGGATTTGATAAACTGACATTATTCAATTTATTTAAATATGATGTTACATTGTCATCGTGTGCAGCAGTTTTATTGAGTTAACTCCAGTTGTGTGTTTGTGAAAGCTGGGCATGGTCTGAAGGATGCTCAGGATATATAGTAGACGTTCAACTCATGTGGCATTCCTGGGCTCATGACCCTGCCCACTCATTTATGCCTCTTAATTGATCAAACCACATTGCTTAGAAAAATGCAATGAATGAACTAAATAAGAAGCTTTAACTTGTGTAAAGTCTGTGTTAGTTATCTCTTGCTGCATATCTACTTTTGCTCAGTGCAAACGATCAAGTAATTGCAGTAAGGTCTGATAAACTAATTGACTTGTGTCTACACCACTTTCTCAATTGGGTTTGGTAGTGAAGTATCCAGTGATGAAAGCAGACTACAATGCAACATTGTAGAAACAATATTCAGTATGTAAGTGCTGATTAGATGATATTTTAATCATCAGTGAAGATTTTACATCGTGCTTTTAAGACATGTGAGGCTGAGTAGCTTATTTTATGCTGCATTATTAATATTGATGTTCTACGGAATTATTGCTATGTGGTATGCAGTTCTGGTAGGCCAAGCAGTTAAGTTTGGGATGCTTGAGGAGAACTGTTTGCAGTGTATTGCTTAACTAGTTCTAAAATATTTGTTTTTGCCAAAAGGTTGTGGTTTGTTAGGCGATACATCAATGGCTGGTTGTTATTTCTTACTTTCTGTGTACTGACAGTCTGTTTTACCTTTATAGTAGCATTGTGTCTTCCATCGAATAGAAATACAGAAGTGTGAGAGGTATACGTAACTTTTACTAAGTGGCAGACACTGGTTGTATTACCATTGAGATTATCACTAGCTGTGGTGCATTTAAAGCAACAATTTACACGTAAATTTGAGTTTACTGTTGTAGAATTTTTAGGTTAGTTCAAAGATGTGTCACACATACATGAACTGTTGTTTGCATCTGGTTTTATGCTCTAAGCTTAGCAGAGAGTTCTGTAGGTTCTTTGAGATAATGGCAGCACACAATTTTCAACTTGCATTGCATGGGAATCGTGTGTTGTTACAATGTTGTAGGATATGGATACATGCAGTTTATTATCAAATCTGTGACTAAGACGATGAATTATTGGCGGGGAATTTATTTGGTGGATTGGCGGATTTCTTAGCAAGCGCCAATATAAAATCCGCCAACAATTTAGCCACCCAGATATGTTGACATCATCACCTATGTGAATCAAGCATCATGCGATGTGGCGCGGATGAGGTTACAAGATGGTAACCACTGCTTGCCATTTGTTGTGCCTACCCTGACAGGCTGTTAAACAGGGAGGTTAACCATGAGATTGAGGCCGTGTAGCTATCAATGAAGTATAAGTGAAGTCATGCAGGTTAAATTCCATAATCGCAAACTCCTCCATGAAGCAGCCACTTAATTTAACTACGTAGTGGGTGGGCAATATTGTACATATATCAATTATCTAACAACGATGTCCAATTGCCAATTTATAATCCGTCAATATGCTTTTACCATCAATTCTTAGTAAACTGCCAAAATATATTCTCGCCTATGTTTCATCTTATACGGTAGTTTCTCTGTTGCTTTCGAGAAACCTACTGATTTCTGTATACAAGTGACGAATGAGATTAGAGGTTTGCATAAATTGTGAAACAAACTATGCTGTGTGAGGGAGTAAACTCCCACAAGTTTAAGAAGGGAGACTTTGATGCTATGATGCAAATGACACAGCTTGCAAGTTGGAAGTAGTGAGGGTGCCCAAGTTGTCAGCAAAATTATTATTAAATTTTCTGTTTTCAATTAGCAACAATGGATGTCTTCTTGAGAAATAGAAATAACAGCTTTCTAGTTACACTGCTTATTGCATTTGAAATAGTATTTTTGCCATTAAGTTTATTCAATGAAGAAACAGAAATCACAGCTGTTTTGTTATTATTGCTGGCTTAGATGACATGATGCAGGTTACAAACAACACAGGATACACAAAGTGCAGACTTTAGTTGGAGTTAGAGTTGTTACTCTTAAAACCAATGGCTGGTTTCTATGATCTATTAATGTGACAATTTGATACTAACCGCAACCATTAGGTTACCAATGTACTGAAACTAAGGTTATGTTTCTCACAGAGCTGAGACTGAAGATGTAGAGATGTGTTACTGTAACCTGAGATCTGCTGTACGGAATACATAACTTTGTTGCAATATAGATGAAATGGTGACACTATATTCAATATATTGTAATTATTCATCAAATTATTTGACTATAAATTGTAAATTTCTATGATAATAGTGATATAAGGGTGTTTGATTGGGACTTTTTCAGAAAGGAAACATTAGAGAGACAAATTAGGTTGTTCGATTGGGTACTTTTCTCTCCAGAATGCTTGGAAATGCGTACTGTCCTTTCCACCCTCTAGTCTGAAAAGGACAGAAAGGCATTTGGAAAACAGCATCCCATGATTTAAAGTGCCAAACGATAACCGAAATTGTAATCAAATGCAAAGTCAGTGTCCAAACTGCAGTCCAGGTCGAGATGAGCCAGAGCTTCTAACAGGTAGTGAAACACAGGTGGCTAAGTCCTAAAACATGCGGAAGGAGAGCTATATTTGGGGTAATTTTGCAATGCTTTCACACATTTGTCTTCATGGTGTATCTAAGTGTCTGCATCGATGTCACTTGAGCAGTAGCACTATTGCAACAGCTAGCCTCTTATTGTTATGCACGTGTGCAAACATATCACTTTTCCTGTTTCAAACAACTGATTGCTTTTCTACGTTTGTTGGCTTTGTATTTTTGTATTTCTTTTTTATTTTCTAGAAAGCTAGAATTGTATATACCCTAAGTGTTTTTGTGTAGACCTGGCAAGAAGTATCGATCTAATGAAACGCCGTTGCCAACTCCCACTTACAAGTATAATTCATGGGCACGAAAAAAGACAAACACTGGAGGCACACCACGATTTTCAACAGGAGCAACTACTTCTGCACAAACATGTAAGCAGCACAGGTGTAGTACTTTAGTGTTTGGTTGTCTTATCGATTTTTTTGGTTGTCTGACCAATTTACTGAGCAAAACTTGATTATGATTGGAACCACTTGAAGCTCTTGCTGCATCTGCATGTGTGTGCTTTATGATTAAAGAAGTGATGTATGATGTTTCCTTATTGGCAGTCTCAGCATACGTGTAATCGTGGTATACATTTTGGCTTTCAAGTCACTTACCCAGAGCATGAGGTGGGAAGTGTATTTAATAGCAGGTATGTTACCGGTCAATCAGTTTCGATTGTTAAAACCTTGGTCTCACAATCGCATAGTTGGTCGTTGCAGCTTCACATCAGAAATGCAACGCTGCTTTTGGCGTACTTGACAATCTATTCGGGTTCTTTTGGGTTATTGTGAAGAATTTCTAAGCAACGAGTAAGAATGACTCAAGAATAGATATGCTACAGTAATTTTCTACTAGTAGTAGTAGTAATGTGCCATGTTGTAGAAGCACAGTCTTTTGCGTTGACTTCTATTTTCTTCATGGGAAAGGAAAGTCTGTTGTCATTTGTGTGTGCTGTGGCGCTCCGAAGAAGCAAAGGAAAAGGAAATGTAGAAATGTTTGTCATCGTCTTCAGAGATACTGGATACTCACATAATCTAATTGGAATATTAGCCCTTTGCTCTGGTTGGCTAGCTACTCGATTCATTTCTGCTTAACCGGAGACGATGTGAGGGTTTTGATGCTGGGATAGAACTGAATTCTATCCTTGCGTCACCTGTCTGTCACGGTCCGCACCACGTCATGTAGCATGAAGACATTCACGTAATATGCCGTTGTCCTTTGTGTGGGCAGATGTGACACGGTAACGGACTGCTCTCCGTCGCATATTGTGAACCCGGATTTACAGTTCCTAGAAGATTGGCTCTTATTCTGTACATAAAATCAACAGTGAATGACAATGTATCCATATCCAATGTTCTATTGTAATAGTAGAAAGAACACGCCTTTGATTAGCAGGTATCCTGCTCTTTATACATGACACTAAGTTTCAACATAGGGATTAATTAGCTACAAGCTCAAGTGGACATGCCGCATTCAGACAGTGAATTTTGTTTTGCTGAGGTTCTTAGTTTCCTGTAACAGCACTAAGTATACAAACATTTGGAAGACAGTTGAAGAATTAAGACAATTAGATTATAGAAAGATATTTATTATGTCTTACAATGAGCCAAAGACTCTCCTGAAAAAGTTAGAATTGTACTGTTTTTCTCTTTCCTTCTTTTTCTTTTTTGAATATATATATATATATATATATATATATATATATATATATATATATATGCATTTACTGCAACAACTTTCTTTTAGTCTTTGGCGGTATAATGCTAAACTGATCTTGGACAGACTAGCCATCTGTAATGTTGACAATGTTATGTGGGAGTATGTGTGATTTGTTTGCCCACTAGTGGGTAAAATAAAAAAAAATTAAAAAAATAAAAATAAAATATCTAAAGACTTTAAAAGGAATATGACATCATCAATCAGTGGGATACCATTTCCTCGAGCTTTCAAGTACATATTAGAACAGTCGTCTGTAAAACTATGGTGCTACAACGGCAAGATGTTACATGCACATATGCAATTAGAAGTTTTAGATGTTCGTAGTTGGGATTTGCCTACTTGACTTGGGAGAAATGTTGGGAGGGATGTTGGGGGTATTGGGGTATTGTAAAATATAATATAAAGAATTATATATATATATATAACTTTTTAATTCAATATTTAATTTTTTAAAGCGCGTCCTTACAGGAGAACGCCAGCCTCTCTAGAATCATTCTAGAATTAATAACCACAAAGCTACTGCAAATTGTTCATGCAAACTAGTAATTGTTCTACTAAAAATTTGTCCATTGTGAAATGATGCCTTGCATGCTATACTTTTCAATGTGCGTAAACTGTTCGGCGTCCACAGACCAAGAGACTCAACAACAAGTGGTTCAAATATGTATGCTTCCTGTTGCAGATACCATTGTTTGATGCTGTAAGACTTTCTCATCTTCCCCAGCTTCTGCTGCTGCTCCTGCATAACATGCTGCTTGCACTAAATATGACGGCTGCAGCGAGTTCCTCGCAGTTACATTGAAATACGCTGGTAAACCATGTTGAAAGTTAGGATGAAGTATGTTGCCTGGTTTTTTCCCCGAATCACTTGAACAACGCTGCTCACGTTGACAGCGGGAATCGTCCACCAATAATGTGTTAAAGATCACGTCACAGAGGGCATCATGGTGTTTTATGATCAGGTTGGTCTTCTGACTACAGCCAAGTAGGTGGTCTCCGTACTCATCCAGCACCGTACCACAAGTACAAAGACTAGGAGAAAAGATGGGAAGGCAGAGACGGATCCGCACTGCAACAACAAACTCTGCTGGGCATGGCAATATCTCAAACCACGCACCAGCATACTGAGCCGAAATTGTATTCATGCGTGCTCGATCACATAAATTGGCTTCTTCTTTTAGTCTGGACCACAGATTATTGTCCAACAAAAGTTTGCAAGTGATGTTGACTGTCTTTGCTTGAGTTCACTGAGTATTGAGGTAGCAATTTTCTGAAAATGATCTTTTGCAGAGCATTCTCCTGGAACAACAAGAATCGGTGACGCTGAACTCTGCAAAGAATCATATTGCGAAGGGGAGACCATGAGTTGATTGGACAATTGACGGGTAGCATTGCAACTTCCTAGAAAAACCGCTGAACACGTTCTGCATGCCTCTGTCAACCCTAATCCTCTTAAACGTATAGGGAGAGTAGCTTGATTCCAGGAATTTTCAGGAATGGACGAATTGATGATGACTTCTAGACAGTTGTGTAAGTTAATATCAAATTTTGAGAGTTGCTACATTTGTCTTTCGGCACCGTTCTAAGTAGATGGTCGATCTTACAAAGAGACAAGCATGATCTAAGTAGATGAAGCTCAACTTGCGGGTTCTCCATATCGCAGAGGTGTTCTTGACATTCCTGTATTTTTCTATTCTTTTGGAAAAACAGTTGTCCAAAGACCTTTGTGTCTCATAAACAGGTGATCCCAAAAGCTTCATGCCACCTTCCAATAATCCGATGCGTTGAATGTCTGGATGAAATTCAGAGAAGGTTTGGTCTCCGCTCGGCCAAAAAAGCTCACATTTGGATACATTGAGATGAAGACCAAACGATTTGCAATATGTCAAATATAGATGCAACAATATGACATGGACTTATGAATGTTCCGTTGTCCAGATACCACAATTGTAAGTGAAGATCAGAAAAGTGGCCAACAGCATCCAGAAACTGGAGGACAATCAATGGGAAAAGCAATGGTCTGAGCGGATCGCCTTGCTGAACTCCAGCGGTTGACAGCAACTGGTGTTTTCCAAATCGCAATTCCCCGGAAAATGGTAACACCATTGAATGCATTGCTCATGTCTAACTTGAGGCAGCAGAGGTCTGGGTCATCGCCATGGATTTTGATAAAAGCAGACACTAAATGTATGGCTGCTACTAATCCACCGGAGGTGTCAATGCCTACTTGACCGTAAGGTAGAAAAATTTGATTTTGAAGATACACAACATACACGTCTGAGGAGGCGTCGAAGGACTTTCCCAACGTCAATAGGTCTCACTCCACTGCTGTTCTTTTTCTTGTATAGTGCCGTTAGTGGTGCTCCATATTGCCAAGGAGCTACACGTTTGTCAATCTTACCAGATAGTGCAAGGCAGACCAATTTTTTCAAGTTATCAAGGCACTCTTGAGCGGCTGGAGCTGTTGTTTCTAACACTACATCAAGCAAATGTTGAGACCTGAATTTAATCCTGGGCTGGATGCTTTAGGAAAACTTTTTAGAGATTCCAGAACAGAAATGACAGAGGCACATAATGATGGAGGGATGTCACTGGACAATTCAGGTAAGTCCTGCAGTGGATGATGCAGTTTTAGCTCCTCAAATGCTTCCAAATCATCTTCACTTGTGCATCCGTAAGACCCCAATGAATGCATTGCTTCACGGTAATGTCCCTCCCTGGCTTTCCTTTGTTTTGGCTTTGCTTCTTAGCATCAGCTCTTGCATCCATCCATAAAGGGACGAGATCTCCAGCCTGCCACTGGCGTAGACGAGTAATATTGAACTCACTACGTGCCTCTTCTTCTTGCTGCTACGAACAGGATTCCTCAATACCGCTTTAGCAAAGATGAAAATACGAGCATAACCCCACAACATATTACTGACAGCATTATGAATTTCTTCAGCTATGACTTAAGCCACGAGAGGTTGAGCACTGCAAGAATATGACAAATAGTGTTGACAGATAAAAAAGCTGCTTCTGTCATCAATGCGTCAAAGAGGACTGATTCAGTCTCTGGTGGGCTTGTGAGCATGGATGCAACACGAACACCTTCCAGAGCAGGATCATCAAAACACTCATAGAAAATGTGTCTTCAAATGCGCAGTCGTCTTCTTGAATGTCAGTTCTAGATTTTTGAAATCCACATTGCATTCATCTGTATCAGATGTCCCGTGCACATCCGGGTCTTCTACAATGGACTGGTTGTAGGCTCCTTGTTAGCCACTTGGAATTACTAGGACTAACCATTTTTTCTCTGCATCTCGAATGGCCAGGGCCATCGGAACGACGGCAAGAATTCCATCATTCAGAATAAGTGAAGCCACTTTTATGACACACATTACGGCAACATTCCTGAAGACAGGTGATAGGAGGAAATGTCCTCTAGTGATATGACTTACGTTGACATTATGCCAGTGGGCTGAGTCGTCTCGAAACACGGAAGCACAAAGTGGACATTGACAGAAAACCATACCATCTGAATTTGACTTCTCTAGTTCTATCAAATTGGAATTCAGTCCTGTCACAGTCTCAAAAGTTGGCATGCGTTCTGTTCTGGAAAAACAATTCTGTTCTAACCAGCAAAATAAAAAACGTGTGCTGTAAATAGTCTGTAAAATTGTCAGGAGTACCAGGTAAACCAAAATTATCAACAGAGTGAAGATAAGTTGTCTCTTCTCTTTATATCCGGGATATGTCTATATATATAGATATTAATTTTTTTTATATTTAAACCATATATTTGTATATAATACAGATAACACATATCCGCCCTAAGGACGGAAGCACAAAAAGTCATAATAATTAGGCAGATAGTCACTAATCAGTCTTGAATTGTACTGCCATAAACGAACAGATAACTGTTCGTGAAATTGCCTGGAAGCTTGGCCCAGAGACAAGCCAGATGATAGAAGAGACTTGACAATTGATCTCAACACCTCCAGACTATGTGCAGCCCACACTTCGTATGATTCCACCACAAGAGGGTAAAACAAACAGTCATAACTGGAAACGTTAGCAAGATGGCGTTCATCTTTGTCCACTTCCCCAGTCTCAGCAGCAGCAGCAGCTTTTATGGCAGCATTAATAAGGTGAGAGGGAGTGAACGAATTCCTCACGGAAATGTCGAAATAAGCAGCCTTGCCTAGGGAAAAGTCGAGATGGAAAACGTCACCTGGTCTTGTCATAGAATGAGAGGAACAGCGTTGTTCTCGACGTACATTGGAGTTGTCTAAGAGCAACCAGTGGAAGATGACGTCACATAAGGCATCATGTCGCTTAATCCGAAGAGGACCACAGCCAAGAGCATGGTCACCAAAAATGTCCAATTCATGACCGCACACACAACAGACTGAGTGTGGGGGTGCTGGAAAAACCGGAATTCCCAAACGCAAACACAAAGAAGTCACAAATTCACGCGGAGACATGGCCAGGCCTAGACTTGAGTTGGGGATTGCCCTCAACCAAGCCCCCGCATGAGGATATGCGACAGCACTGAAACGTGCCTGTTCTCGCATACTAACAAGGCTGACTTTAATGCTGGATCTCAAAGCATCATCCAGAGCCTTCTGGAAGGAATGTTGTGTAGAAGAAACAGAGGACGAGACAGAACTAGTAGGTGGTAAAAGACTTGCAAGATATTGCCGGCATTGCACTTCACCAGGGAAAGAGGAAGAATGCTGAGTCCAATCATTTTCTTCATGTACCGGCATGAACGCTGAGTCATTAAGAAGACGGAGAGACAACTGCCGAGAAGAGTTGCAGCTGCCAACGAAAGCTGCAGATGAAGATCTAGAGGCCTCACGAAGACCTAGACCACCCAAACGAACTGGAAGAGTTGCCTGTTTTCATGCCAGGTCAGAGACCGAAGAATAGGATAAAGCCTCTAAACTGTGATGAAGACCACTGTCAAACTGCATCAATACATCATTGATCTTGAAGCCAGGAACCGTTCTAATGATGTGATTCAGCTTGCAAAGGCTCAAACAGCTTTATGTTTGCATAACCTTGTTTGCAGAACAGCTCAAACATAGATATATAGATATATTATGTTCTGACATAGACATACCACACATTCCTTTTTTTATTTGATGAAAATGCAACCTGGTGATAGCTAGTAGATTGTACTTGAAACAGGATTGGTATGTGATGAAGATCAGGTACTGATTTATATTCAGATGAGAGAGTCAGTTGTGTGTAACTTCTTTACCTAAGGGATATATGCTTGCATGTGCTTATTTTGTAGTTGAACTTGTAACTACCCAAATTACACACACACACACACACACACACACACACACACACACACACACACACACACACACACACACACACACACACACACACACACACACACACACACACACATGTGCACACACGTGCACACACACACACACACACACACACACACACACACACACACACACACACACACACACACCTTTAATTAACCTTCAATCTTTAACTGTCCACCTCTATTGAATGATGGCAAAAACAAACAAGAAAACACAAAATGTCATTTTCTGCTAACTAATGCATCAAGTTTAATTTTGATAGCATGTGTGTCTTTTTTTGTCATCTTCTCTTGAAAAAGATCTTTGCATTTGTTGCATTTAATTCTTGCTCTGTGTCTAACCAGCAAACCAGGACAATTTTTCTTGACTGCAGTTATGATTTTGTTTCTCTGTTGAGACTTGAGAGTTTGTTAAGAATGGATTTTGTAAAGGCTGTTGACCTCGAGAGCTGCTGGTGATTGCTGAGTTGAAACTTTGATTTTTGCGAGCATCTTCCAGTTCTATTTTCTGCTAGCTGAGTAGCCAGTTCTTCGGCCGGGCTGATTAGATTATTGACTGTTAGTTAATATCCCTTTGAAGACTAATGAAAATGTAACTGAGCGTCTTATTCTGAATTTATTAGCAGCAAGTTTTCCGTATAGAGATATACCCGGGCAGCAGAAATTTGGAATTAACGTGAAGTACTCACCCATATATAGCTTGACTTGCAGGCTCGATTTAGCTCACTGTTTGCACTCTGTTTTTGACGTTTTCGTCGAAGACAAATGAAAATGTAACCGAGCGTTTGCAATACACAGACTTATACAATTCTATTCTTTTATGCTCATAGTACACACATCTCTGCCTCTTATTTGGTAGAGGGTTCTACATGGCAGAGTGCACTGAACATTATAACAGCGAACACCTGTCAAGTCTTTTGTTGATGTTGTTGTATCCTTTGTTTTCTTTTAGTCTTGTTTTAGTTGCTGGGTGCCCATTTCTTGCTCTTTTTTGTAACCTTCAAGCTTTTAGTTTTTTAATTGTCCCATGTACATACATTGTATCTTGTACAATTTGTCGTGCTGAGTTATTTCGGAGAGCTGAATAACCATTGCACAGTTATGTAAGCTTTGCACATTATGAGACATGCAGCAAACGCTTCCCTACCTGCTGATATGACAACACGTGGCATGTCTGCAAGTACTTTTGGGAACTAGAGAGCCAGTACCTGCACATCGTTGTGAAGTACGTGAAACATGCTCTGTGATCACTTGAAAGGTGTTTTGCTGTCACGACTGCATCTTTGTGTTCACTAGTTGCATTGGACAGATAGTTTTACGTAGCAAACATATTGCGGAATGTTCTGTGTTTATCAAATGTGGTTGTTAACATCAGAGGTAGTTGGCATAGGTTTTCCTGTATACTACAGTTGTTGATGGTCATTGTCTATCCTCATTAGTAATCTGCTGTGTATCTTTATGGTTGTGCACTAGAATTACCAAGAAGTATTCAAGATATATATTTGCAATGTCTACTTGATATACAAGCACGGTTTATAGCTTACCAATTTAAAACCTGCTTAATAAATGAAAACATGAATACTTTGCACAATTGATTGTAACATTCTTGGTCAGTTATTATTGTCTATTACCTATCATACATTAGACAATCGTTATATCAATATTTCAACTCAGTGTTTACATGTTGCAGCTGAAAGCAATGGAACTAGTAGCCTCAATAAGGAGGATTGGGAAGAAGAACAAAGGGTGACAGTTTTCGGTATTTTTAGGTCTTGTGTTTTAGTGACTGTCAGTTGCTGACATTACAGAGACTGGACAGGGCATGGTATGATCTAGACTCTGGCTATGATAACACTAACAATCCATTTGCTGACATGCCAGAATCTTATACGCGTGAACGAGAAGAACAACTGGCAAAAATGGCAGAAAAGAAGATGTCTGCTCAACAGCGGCAGATTCACAAAGACAATGAGCGATGGGAGACAAACAGAATGCTTACTAGTGGTGTTGTTCACCGGCTTGATTTTGATGAGGATTTTGAAGATGAAAGTGGTGCTAAAGTTCATCTGCTGGTCCAGAATCTTGTACCACCGTTTTTGGATGGTCGTATTGTGTTTACCAAACAGCCAGAGCCCGTCATTCCCATCAAGGATCCAACTGCTGACATTGCAATTTTAGCTCGGAAGGGTAGCCAACTGGTACGAACCAGAAGAGAACAAATCGAGAGAAAGAAAGCTCAGAAGAAGGAATGGGAAATAGCTGGAACAAAGTTGGGTAACATTCTGGGGATTAAACGAGAAGATGACAAGGTACTCTTACGAATTGTTTTGTTTTTATTTATTACTGTTGCTCTTTTTGTGGATTGACTAATTTGCATTACTGACAGCTGCTAATGATCTTTTATTTATAATTAGGGTTGTTTTAATAATGTTAATAATATCTGCTAGGGGTTGTTCAAAATTAGCAGCAATTTTACAAGTGTACAAAGTCCACGTTATGGGAAAGGGTTATGGCCTTTGTACGCTTTAGAAAAGTTGATTGCTAGCAAATGGGTTGTGCTAATTTCTCTGTTTCCATGGCCGGGCTGGAATTACAACATGCATTGTTCCCGTGTTATTCACCCATATGTACGGCATTTGCAAACATGTACTATCGCGGCAGCCTACTCCGGTTGTGTTCTAGAACTACAGCAGTCGTAAAGAGACCAGCTGTCTCTACCATGACTTCTCAATGTTTTCGTCGTTGTCCACTTGAATGACCGGAAATCTTGAGCTGGCATCATTTGAGTGGGTTAACTGGAATGGAGGAAGAACTGTATCAATGCAGAAGCGCTGAAGACCACCCACCTGTCAACCCTCTAATAGATGGAACCATGGTCAAGCTATTGAATTGTGCATTGACAATATTGTGTATGCTTTGAGGAGGAGGGGATTCTTCAGAAGAGCTTGGGCTTTGTACGCTCGTGAAAGTTTAAACGACTCCAATTTGTTTAGTAAGGCATGTGAGTTTTACACTTGCATTGTGAGCATAGATCAGTTGAGAACCAATTTTTGTAATGACGTTGTTGAAAGGACATTGGATGGCCTATTGGGCACTTTAGGGAGTCATTGCATTAATGGTAATACAAGTTTTAATATGGTAACTCTAGGATTTAGCAATAATTTTCTGAATTAGACAGCATCGAGTACGCTGAAGCAATTTTGGAATGTAGAAGTACTTGATAACCTGGACCATACATGAACCATGCACTTTTCATGCACTTTAGCTATGGAAATCAGGGTTTTTTTCTGGGCAACTCCTAACTTGCGAACGAGCTGTTCAATTTGTGTTCAGGAATTGTAAGCTGTGACTGGAATATAACAGCAACAGGGACCTGTCTGAAATGAACTGTAGGATGAAATACAATATAATTCCTAAGACGTAATAATTATCTCATTTATCCAATGCCATTATTACATGAAATGCAAAGGTGTTACTTCAAGTAAATGCAGTATCAAATAAAAATGGCTTATTTGAAGTATAGTAAAATCAGTTTGAATCAGTCATCTGTACCTGTGACTCAAGCAGAGCTGGTTGAGACAACGGGCTTGCATACAGGGAGGCAAAACTTGCGTACACGTATACATAAATTGTATTGTAGGAAAAACACTGGGAATTGACACATTGACACAAAAAAGTAATGCCATATACACATATTCACTACTCACTTCTAAACCAAAATTTGTCAGGAAGGTTTTCTTTGCTTGTTTGTGTATCTAGTGTATTCTATCATTGTGAAGGAGATCCTTGTTTTGGTGATTCTATTTATTCTGGTTGAGAAGTGTAACTCTGGGCTCACTTTGTTTCCTTTGGTGGTGACTGATCTATTGGACACAACAGATTTTTTGAATGTACATTTCTAGTATCAGGAAGATAGCACTTCATTGTTTTGCATTTAGCTGTTGGTTCATTTATTAACAGATGCAAGATAAGATACTCTCTTCAAGACTTGGTAGTTGTTTATCTGCATGTGAAATGTTTTGGCCCAGTTGCAATCAATTATTTTTAAATTTCTAATGGACCGTGCAAATCCTACAGCATTGAGCATTTTGTCATGCTTATTTACTGGTCTGATGTTGTTTTGTCGACACTTGGCTATCTGGTAGAAAGTTTTTGCAATGTTGATTTCATTTGGACAGCATTTAAAATCTCATATAGAACTATTACATGGATTTTGTGATGTTCATTGTTGCACAAATTTTCACCAAGAAGTACAAACCACCAACTGCTTTATTTTGGATGCAAGGTTAATACTGTTTTTTAAACTTCTGATAAAATTTGGGCATATTTAATTGAGGCTTTTCTAAAAAAGGAAAGATTAGATAGATGGATTGAGTTTTTGATTGCCATACTTTCTCTTTCCAGAAAGCTGGGAAAGTGTTTCCATCCTTCAGCCTCAAAAGGACAAGAGAAAAGTTGAAAAACAGGATCACATGATTTAGAGTCCCCACGAAATTGTAAGTGGAAAAGCAAAGTCAGTGTGCAAACTGCAGGCCACAGGAGCCAATAGGACATTTAACAGGTGGTGATGTACGGATGAATGAGTCCAAAAAGGGCATCAGAAGGGCTATATTTTTGGGGTGATTTTGCAACAGTTTTGCTCATTCACTTTTATGGCGTATGTAAATGTACTTGTCAATGTCATTGAACTGTAGCACAATTGCAACAGAAATCAACAGGTGCTTGCATTGTTTTATGCACATGCACAATGCATGCCACCTTCCTGTTGTTAACAACTTGCTGTTCTATCTGTGTTAGCTTTCGACCTGTTTTCAGGAAGCCTTGATCGAATTTAGAAACAGGTCACACCAACTCACCTTGGGATCTTGGTCTAAGGAACCATCTAGGTTTTGCTATGGCTCTCCAGTTGTATTCACAAAACCACTGTGAAATATTACTTAATTAACTAGTCAATTTCTATTCTTCATGGTAAAGCTCAAGTGAGGAGCTTTTTGATGAGTCAGTTACTTTTATGCTGTAGTATAGACGTGTTTTGTGGCAATCAACAGCAGTTTCAAACTTTGTCGAACATTTTCCAGTCTTCGTTCAGGGTTACTTTGATTTGTGGTATTGAATACTCATAACTCCAGTTTCTGCTTCAATAAACAAATCTAAAACCATGCTGGATTGCAGTTAATTTACAAACCATCATTGTGCAGTTAAAAGACAGTGGAAATATTGAAGTTTATAATAATTGAGAGGAAGAAGGCTTCGATCAGAGGAGTTTTGTTTTTGCACATACCTTTGCTTGAGAGTGTCTAGATGTTGCATGTGTAACAAGATGTACTGTCTAACCAGTGAAATCATTGTCAGAAGACCAAAACTCTAACCACTAGGCTAAAGCAGCTTACTGTTATTGTTCAAGTTAATTGTAAGGACTAAAGGCCGGTTCACAGATCTCGTTGACCAAACATAACATAATGTTGAGTACCGAAATGTTAAAGGAGAACTCTCACCAAATACTATAACTTGTTGAAAGAAAGACACAAGGTCTGGTGTCTTCCTGCAGGAAACCTACGGTCCAGACAGCCACAGAAGCAGAGAATGGGCAACGAGTTATTCAGACGATTCCCCGTATGTGGCACAAAGTCTTACTCTCTGGAAGTAACTACTTTAGGTTAACCATACCAAGTGCTCCTAACGCACCCAAAATGCAGCGAGACATGATCTATGAACTAATCTAAGAAGGGTCTCCTTCCGAGGCTCCACGGTTGTATTGACACAGTCGATACTTGCATGATAACTTTGGGGTCCCAGTTTGCTTTAGTCAATAAATCACAACTTGACACCATATGTCTCACAATCCTTACCTTGAAGAACAGGTATTGGTCTTCCTTGCTAACCAACAATCAGAGTTACGCTCAAGCCACCTGCAGCTTGACAGCTTTCATCTGAGAGATGGTTGATTTTGGTGAGAGTTCTCCTTTGAACACCGTTAGGTAACATAGTGTAGATGCTATTCACAGAATACGTTTCTTAAACATAGTTATCTAGTTTTGCATACTCTGACCTTTGGTTGCGTCACTTCCTTGGTTAGCGTACAATTGGTTAAAGAAAAGTGCTGAATTGCTCAGACCCTAGTGGTCAAACGTTCCGCTCTGTTACATAGAAATAGAACACCATCCTATTCCAAGGTTGCACACGTAGCAAATCCTAACGTAACGTCACCTTGTTCACAGATGATGCTTGCAACATTAGGTTACGTTACATTATGTTACCTTACGTTACATTACATTGGTCTAGTGTATGTGAACCAGCTTTAAGAGTGCACCTTGGAGTTTCTGACACTTGGCAGAAGAAGTTAGAATTATTAGAACATTTGTTTTTTGCCTAAACTCAGGCAGATGTAAGTTTTATGTAGCTATACTACTTTCACTTCATGCTATTGATCTCCTGAGCCATTCGCATTAGTGCTCTTTCAATTCAATTTTCTACATTTCTTGGTGAATAACGTTTGATGATTGTAACCAACATTGGTGTGGTTCAACTGGCAACAATGTTTGAGAAATGTAATGCAATCCAAATGGTTAGATTACTGTCTGCAGTGATAAAATACATGACTGAATGTTTTGCCTATCAGAATATGCTCTGTTGCCTGGCTGTGTTGTTGTATACATATATGATCTATAGATTAGCTAATTGTTGAACAATTTGGAAGTAGCGACAAAGAGAGACTAATTTCCAGCAAGCAGCATCTGGTCATGTTTTTGCTCATTTTGCATTGTAATTTGAACGTGTTTAGTGGTTGTCAAGCTACATTGCTTAACTTTTAAGAATTTAAGGTCTATTAGATGTTACTTCTGACCACAAATAGGTCATTATGTTGTAGGAGCAGAGTTTTAGAGTAACGGATAATTTCAACACACCAGCAGTTTGTGTGACTGTATGGCACTAGCTCATTTTAACTCATTTTAAACTTTTCCAAATATGGAGCCATCAGTAAAGCACTACCCAGGCTTTCTGCTATGCTTCAATATATCCCCTAGGCATCCTTTCCTGTAAAAGTACTAAATAAACAAACATTTGCTATTATGTTTTGACATAGACATACCACACTCTCCTTGTTTGATTTGATGAAAATGCAACCTGGTGATAGCTACCGTATTCGCCCGTAATAACGCCCATGTCCATATATATGCCCATGTGCGACAGGTCAGAACTGTCAGCCTGAAAAGAACGCCCATGCCCAACTGTACACCCAAGCCCAAGTATAAGCCCAGGATACGCATGCGCAGACAAAACAAAATGGAGTTCGCAGAACATTCGTCTCCATCTGTGTGCGTTTGATGAGGTGGTGTCAATGTTGAGTGAAAGTGCTAACCTCTAGATTCATGTCTTCGTTGCAATTTTGACCTGCTTTGGGCTGACCACTCTGGTTTGCATGTGTATACATACGCCTGGGACCAAAATAATGCCCATGCCCTAGTATACGCCCAGAAAAATTTTTCTTTCTATACACCCGGGGCGTTATTACGGGCAAATACGGTAGTACTTGAAACAGGATTAGTATGTGATATAGATTAATCTCTTCTAATTACACTTCTAAAGCACTCCTTCTAGAATGGAGTTTGACCACTTTCAGCGGTTATTCATCTGTTTTCCATAGTATGGAAAGCAAAAGATTTGTGTAATTTTGTAGTGGTTTTAATTGCATTTAGCAGTTAGTTTAGTTCAGTGCTTAGTTAGTGCAAGCTTGCAGTGTGCATCTTTCAAAGATAGTGCTTCATCGTGCATTCAGCTGGTTGTTTAGCGCTCATGTCCCTGTATATAATGTTTTATGTTAGGATGATGCTGTTGATGAAGAAGGAAGTGTCAACTATAAGTCTGAACAAAGGTTTGCTGATCACATGAAAAAGCGGACTGAAGCATCTAGTGACTTTGCAAGACAGAAGTCACTAAAGGAACAGAAACAATATCTTCCTATTTATGCATGCAGACAAGAGGTATGTAGGTATTTTCCTTGTGCTCTGTAGCTTATTGTTTTTGTTTTAGTTGCTAAACATCATAAGAGAAAACAATGTCGTTGTTATTGTTGGTGAAACTGGATCTGGTAAAACAACTCAACTTACACAGGCAATGCAAGTTTATTATTATTTGGACATTTAATGAGCAATTGACATTTTTTCTTCTAGTATTTACATGAAGATGGTTATTCACAGTTTGGTGTTATTGGCTGCACTCAGCCTCGACGAGTTGCTGCTATGTCAGTAGCCAAGAGAGTAAGTGATGAGATGGATGTTGAACTTGGTGAACAAGTCGGCTATGCGATTCGATTTGAAGATGTTACTTGCAAGGTGGCATTGCTCAATAAGGTATGATGCTAAATTTGCGTGGTTATTGCAATTTGTTGCAGAGAACATTAATAAAGTACATGACTGATGGCATACTTCTTCGAGAATCATTGAGGGAGTCTGATCTTGACAGCTATAGCGCCATAATTATGGATGAGGCTCATGAACGCTCACTCAATACAGACGTATTGTTTGGTCTTTTGAGAGAGGTATGTAGAGTACCATATGCTTTCAATTTTTGCATCATTTCTTGTGCAGGTCGTTGCTCGGCGGAGAGATCTTAAGCTTCTGGTTACATCAGCCACCATGGATGCTGATAAGTTTGCTACTTTTTTTGGTAATGTTCCCGTTTATCAAGTGAGATATTTATAGTATGTCATGTTAATGAGACCATGGTGGCAGATAGTTGCTTTATAGATTCCTGGAAGAACATTTCCTGTAGATGTGTTTTATAGTAGAAATCCTTGTGAAGATCACGTGGAAAATGCTGTGCGTCAAACAATACAGATTCATCTTCAGGCACCACCAGGTTATTGCATTTCACTTTGATTACATAATCATATATACTGCTTTGCAGTTTCTTGTTTCTTGTGTGTGGCTACTTTGTTTCCAGTATCAGTAACGTAGTTTCAGGACCATCTCAAAAGTGCAGTTTTTCCGAACATTAACTCATACAGTACATAGACCAACTCCCACTTACTTTGAGATCTTTGTTGCACTTTTTGTAGAGGCACAAAATGTACAATTAATAATATGCAGCACAAGCTAGTGTCAAGTCTACTGTTTGTCACATTTGATGCAACATAGCATAATATTGTAGTCAGTGATTGAACACACCATTGTAGCAACATGACATGAATATTTAAAGACAGCCATCATAATCTACACAGTATGTAATGATGACTATGCACTGCATGGTGGACCAATGATATCCATCCAGCTATAATTAATGAGGTAGAACATTATGAATTGTGCGAGCAAAGGTAAACTGCAGCACTCGTGTTTAAATGGCTTTGCCAAATTCTTTGTATTTTGTTTTCAATTTTTTTTGTCTATTGCTAAGTTGCAAGAGCAACACATAGGGTCAGCTGGGCACGAGAGGTCAGCTTCAGATGCCAACTAGCCGGCCATGCATGCTCTTGTGCTCAATCATGTATTAAAAATGTACAGCAGCTGTGTGAAGTACACATTCATATTTTGACTCATCACATACCTTCAACCACACGAATCAGACATAATGAAAACGTGTGGTTTCTGATTTTCATATCTATCGGCTAAACGCCATTGGTTCCATTTGAAAGGAGTTATGTTTTAAAAGGAAATGTGAACTTTCAAGATGGTCACTTATTGTTATGGTTATTTGTTGAAGGTGACATTCTAGTCTTTATGCCTGGTCAGGAAGATATTGAAACTACTTGTGATGTCATAACAGGTAGAACATGCAGCTTTGTGTCAGTATGCTGTAGGCAATAGAACACTGTCGTGTTGTTGAATAGACAGGTTAGAAGAGGTAGAAGAGACTCCTCCTTTGACTATACTTCCTATCTATTCGCAGTTGCCATCTGACTTGCAAGCAAGAATCTTTCAGAAAGCGCCAGATGGTGTAAGGAAGTGTGTTGTAGCAACAAATATTGCAGAAACGTCTCTGACTGGTAGAATCATATGATTGTATTGCTGTGCATCCATAACATGATGTTGTCTAGTCGATGGGATTATGTATGTCATTGATCCAGGCTTCTGTAAGATGAAAGTTTTTAATCCACGTATCGGCATGGATGCTCTGCAAATCTACCCAATCAGTCAGGTACAGTAACTTTCTGGTTTAAAGTCCTATAACTGTAAAGAGTGGCAGAAGCAAGTTTTTGTTGGTCTAACTTATTGCGCGTTAAGTAGGCGTAGCTCATTTTTATAAGTAGCACACGTTAAGGTTGTTAACAATAGCATTTAATTCTAACACTTGTCCTACATCTAAGGCATTCCTAGTTACTAGATAGGAATGCATTGTCAGCCTTTTACAGAACCGTGTAGACCAAAAGTGTTAAAAGGTATTAGCTATTTAATTTTTTCCTTATTAAAAAGTTAAATGACAGTGAGCGGCTGGTGAACGTTTATTTTTTGTGGAAAGCCGTTGGGCCATAACTTGCTGGACTGTTTCTGCTGCTCCTGTTGTAGCTCTTATTCTGACTTTGCTTTATCGTCATTCAGGCGAATGCCAATCAAAGATCCGGTCGTGCTGGAAGGACTGGTCCTGGCCAGTGTTTTCGTCTGTACACGGAAGGCTGCTACAAGAACGACTTGTTAGAAACAGCAGTTCCTGAGATTCAGAGAACCAATCTTGCTAATGTCGTTCTCTTACTCAAGTCCCTTGGTGTCCAGGACTTACTCAAGTTTCACTTCATGGATCCTCCACCACAGGTTTAATTAATGTACCATTTTGTGTTGCATCTGTTAGCCAACTTACTGAAATTGGATGTGCAGGATAACATATTAAACTCCATGTACCAGCTGTGGGTTCTAGGTGCTTTAGACAACACTGGAGCATTGACACCTCTTGGAAGACAGATGGTTGAGTTTCCTCTTGATCCTGCACTGTCGAAGATGTTGATAGTGTCTGTAGATATGGGTTGTAGCACAGAGATTTTAGTATGACAGTTTAATTCTATTTGTGTACGTCTTGTTTATGAATGCCTTCTAGGTAATTGTGTCAATGCTGTCTGTTCCTGCAATCTTTTATCGCCCTAAAGGTCGTGAAGAAGAAAGTGATCTTGCTCGAGAAAAGTTTCAAGTACCTGAAAGTGACCACTTGACATTGCTGCATGTTTATCAGCAATGGAAAGCTAACCAGTAAACATTTTCGTCATGGTTTGTTAATAGTAAATCACTGATCATGTTATATTTCAAGCTACTCTGCCCAATGGGCAACAGAACATTTTATTCACATCAAGGCACTTAAAAAGGTGTCCGTTTAACCAGGTAGTGATGCTTTACTGTTAACTTCTTTTTAATGTTTAAGGTTAGGGAAGTACGAGCGCAACTGAAGGATATCATGGATCAACAAAAGATGATCCTTATTTCATGCGGGACAGACTGGGATGTACCCAGAAAATGCATTTGCTCAGCATACTTTTTCCAAGCTGCAAGACTGAAGGTTATTAGCTCTTACTTAAGCAAGGTTCTAGTGATTTAAATAATTTTGTTTTTGGTTTCAGGGTATTGGTGAGTATGTGAATTGTAGAAATGGAATGCCTTGCCATCTTCATCCAACCAGCGCTTTATTTGGAATGGGTTTTACCCCGGATTACGTCATTTACCATGAGCTTGTCATGACAAGCAAAGTTTGTATTAAATTTTTATCAGAATAAACGGTGATGTAGTGTGATTGTACGCTTATAATAGGAATACATGCAGTGTGTCACTGCAGCAGAGGGTGAGTGGTTGGCTGAGCTTGGCCCTATGTTTTACAGTATCAAAGAGACAGCTAGATCTCGTTTGGTATTGGACCATTTAGATCCACACGTTGATTACTGAAGTCTAGTCTAATGTTGATGTCATAGTTACGTGATGCTGATGCTAAATCTCAGCTAAATGCTATGGAAGAGGAAATGGAAGCTGCTGCTGAAGCCATGCGCCAAAGAGAAATAGAAGAGGAGAATAAAAAAGTCTCTATGACACCAAGGTTTGTTTGGATAAGCATGAGAGATTTTGAGATGTTCAAGTATTGTGTATTTGTGAATAGAGGGAAGATTTACACACCAGGAAGAAGGGATCCTGGAACACCCAAGAGGACTCCAGCTAGGTTTGGTATATGAGGACTGGAGACTTCATGTTCAATCTTACAAGAAATGTAGTAGCAATAGCTAGGAGTAGTATTAATTTACTGTTACTTACACTGCTGTCTTAATTAGTTCAAAATTAACTAATGTTATCGGGAAAATGAATACATAAGTATTAATGCACTGTTTGCATGGTCTGTGTCGGGTATGTTGATTTCTTTATCATGTAGTGGTTGAGAGAATTGGAAGTTCATATCTACCAATGTAGCCTGGTACCAGACCCTCTCCTCATGCTGTTGTGCCCCTCTGACACGACAATGCCGGAGATGTCACCTCATGGGAGGCACGACAGCACGAGGAGAGGGTCTGGTATGAGGCTATACAAGTGAGAGTACAGTACTCGTTTAAAAATTTGAATTTATTTAGAAATTATGGTATGTTAAACATTTCCAAGTTTCTGTGCAGCGATTATCACCGCCCAAACTAAAATCAATGAAAGGTAGCGTGCGTCTTTCTTTTGTAATAGTTGGTGTCAACATACATACATACATAAATGTTGGTGTCAACGTTTGGTGATTCTTCTCATCATGTTTTCTTTCTTTCTTTCTACTACCAACCTTCTTCAATTGTCTGTTTCTACCCTTCCAGTCAGCTTGTCTCCGAGATCGTCAATGATATCTGCAATATCTCTTTTCAGTGGCGGTGCCTTTTGTCAACATTGGTGTCAACTGGTGGCGATTCTTCTTGTCATACTTTCTTTCTTTCTTTCTTGCTACTATCAACTTCCTTCAGTTATGTCAGTTTCTGCTCAACCAGTCAGCCTGTCTCTGAAATCTTAGCGGCGGTGCTTGTCAGCTTTGTTGACACCTGCCGGTGATCCTTCTGGTCATGTTGCTGTTTCTCTATCTTTTGACTATCTATCTACATTCCAAATTTCTGTTACTGTTTACATTTTTTTTATCTCATCTTAGACATAAGTAGAACTTCAAAATATGGTGGTCACAAACTGCTTTTGGGGATGCTTTCTGATGTAGTATGTTGTTCAATTTCCGTCCATAGGGCGGTTATAAAGAAATTTGTATATATATAATATATATATATATATATATAATATATATATATATATATATATATATATATATATATATATATAAACTTGAAGCGCCACAATGCTCTATGTGATATTCTGTATCGATATCTGCTAGTGGATAATGCTGGGTCTCGTAGAGAACAGTGTTTCTCCAGCGAAAGTAACGACAGGCCTGGAGACGTCTTCCACCCGGATTTCTTACAAGGAAAAGCTGCTTTTTTTGACATCTCAGTTAGAAATTCTTTTACCAATCATTTCATCAACAGTTGCTCTACCAAAGCAGGAGCTGCCGCCGAAGCTGGCGAAGTTCAGAAAGACCTTCGCTACGATTCAGACGTCACAAGCGCAGGAGCCAGTTTTTACCCTATGATTGTTGAGACATATGGAACATGGTCCACATACAGCTTGGAGATCATAAAAGTGATTGCAAGGAAAACTTCAGTTTTGAACAAATTACCTGTTAGCAGAATAGTATGTAACATACATGAACAACTAGCAGTACGACTTTGGCAGTATAATGCCAGGATGGTTTTGGACAGGCTACATTTGGTCTGTCATGGAGAGTAAAATAAAATAAATATATTTATAAAAAAAAAAAAATAAAAAAAAAAAAAAAATATAAACTATTTAGATATAACGCATAGTGTGCAGCACTGTGGTTGAACAGACTTTTAGATATCTAGATATCAAAATACGTGTGTAATCCTTGTTCGAAATCAGGATGGAAGACAGCACCTGGACGCATGTTGTTTGTCGACTGAGCAGTGTTGTTCTCTTGGACAGTTGGCATTCGACTCAAAGAGCGTGAAGGAAGACATCACACAGAGCATCATGACCACGTGTTCTCCATTTCCGTTCACCACAGCAGGTGATCCCCAAAACGATCCAAACTCTGGTTGCAAGAGCACTGACTCGTTTCGGAAACAAGAATTGGAACTCCAAGCCAAAGGTGCAAAGATATCATCAACTCTTTCTGGGGTATGACAAGGTCAAGATTTACTGGCTTTCAATGTTTCTCCCAATAGCTTTTCTTATACTGACGCGTGATGTCGTCGTTTCATTCAATTTCTCGTCGCTTCGCACGTGATCGTTGGTAGGGTTCTCACCAACACAGAGGCAAAACAGTTAATTGACGAGCGTGTGTAGCGAGGTGGGTCGCACAACAGAAAGGGGCGTGGTCCTATAGGGCTATCTCGGTCTAAATAAATATTTAAATACCTGGTGTGTGTGTGTGTATATATAATGTGTGTACACAGGAACAACCTCAAATTTCACGACCACGTTTCATAACAATCGTTTCCGTGTCTGACTACAGATCAGTCTAAGAACGATTCGTGCATGTGACCAAACGGCGACGAAAAGCCTCACGAAGTTCCGTCGCCCCATCCTTTTGTATTGTAGCTAGGTACTTGACGACCAAGAAACACCTTCAGAAGCTGACTGGTAACTCCTAGTATGCCACCTACTGTCAACTATTCACACGTTCTGTACTACAGTATGATCAATCCTTGTGCTGTATCTAACACTGTAGCTGATATCAATTTATCTAGATGTCAACACATACATCATACCACTGTCGTTACAACGGATACTTAGACTGTACATTTCAATTGTCTTGAATTCTTGTATAATACCTCACGTGCCAAAGTCACGTGCAACCAATAACACCACTAATGTGGTTGTAATAAGCCAGCCCCTCCCCCTTTTTCATTTCCGTTACTTTCCATGCTAGAGTCCCGGATCTTATCTCGGTCATTTCCTAGTCTCGGTCATTTCCTAGTCTCGGTCATTTCCTAGTCTCGGTCACTCGTTCTCTGCCAAATAGCTGCAGCCAGACCTAGCTGCTACGCTAGCGTCATAGTCCTACTGGATAGCAACTAGGTAGAGCGGGCCACGTCAGCATCCGTCGTAACGTTGCTGCTGTAGAACTTGAAACTGATCGCACCTATTCTCGGTCACAGAGTATCATATCTCGGTCACAGAGTATCATATCTCGGTCAGTGCTTGCCATCTCGTTTCTACAACTCCGTTTGAGACGTAAGTCATCTCTGTCGATAGGCTCCTTATATGACTTCCTTTCGCCAAATTGTTGGTTTTGTCTTGTCAACATCTACTCGCGCAGACAACGAAGAAGACGGATGACTCACGGGACATAATCTCGGTCACCTGATCTCGAGTGATTTTCTCTCTTCAGACGCAGATCTGAGGCGTTCTTTTGGCTCATGTTATAGTCATCACCGCTGGCTACTATACCTACGGGGTGACGTTAGTGCTCATCGTGCTGTTGTTACGGCAGAACGTGAAATGTGAGAGACAAATACTCGGACATCCGGGATCATATCTCGGTCAGTCGCTTTCGTCGCGTTTCTACAAGACGAATTGAGATGTTAGTCATGTCTGTTGAAAGGTTCGCTTTGGATGTTTATGCCACTGAATAGCCAGTTTTGTCTCTTCAGTTTTTCTGTTGCAGGGCGGTGGGAAAGGTGATCGACCTACGGGACATAATCTCGGTCACGGTATGAGCGCACTTCTTGGGTTCTACAGCTTTCAGGTAAGTGGTCTTACCTTCATTGGGCATTGTACATACGGTCACAGTCGACTAAGGCTGACTGAAAGTGTTTTGTAGTGAATTTGTAGAACTATAGCAGATTCTAGTAACTAGACTGTTAGTTGTCCTGTCTAAACTATGTTTTTGAGTAATAATTAATATAACCTTTATTTAGTACATGTGGTTTAGTGCTAATTAGCAAATTTTGTGAGTGATAGATTGATCATCATGGAGATAAACATTGAATCCATTCTGGCACAAGTTGAATGGTCACAAAAGCATGCCAGGACTCTGCATACTTGTAAACTGTGTACGTACTATGATCTTGTTGATTGTACAAGATTTTAGCTACTTCAGTTATTATCAACAACATGCACTGCTTAGCTAATTCTATACACAGAAGGTTCGTTGGATATCTTTACTGGACTAATTATCATAACTGTCTCAGACTCAGAACTGTGTCATGAGAAAGACTGTTTTCTCTTTGGCAACAATGTCACCATTTTCATAAGTTCTCAGCATAACTCTCCTAGGGATAAAAGTAAAAAGCAGTTTGTGTGCAATTCTACTTGATAAAATCATCAATCATCCCATCCAAGATAAAGAATCATTATATCTGCCAGTCAAGAATGTAGAAACAGGTAGGAATACTCTCTGGCTAACTGCTAACAAAAACGTGAAAATTCAGAGTCAGCACGTTGCATGTTTGAAGTCCTGAAAATAGTAAGTTAAATACACACATTCGTGACAATATAGCTCTAGAACAACAGTAGACTAAAAATCACACAATACAACCTACTCAGGAACCCATCTTTCTCAAACTCGCGTGACCGAGATTATGTCCCGTACGCCATCACCTTTCTCACTGCCCTGCAACAGTAAAAACTGAAGAGACAAAACCGGCTATTCAGTGGCATAAACATCCAAAGCGAACCTTTCAACAGACATGGCTAACGTCTCAATTCGTCTTGTAGAAACGCGACGAAAGCGACTGACCGAGATATGATCCCGGATGTCCGAGTATTTGTCTCTCACATTTCACGTTCTGCCGTAGCAACAGTACGATGAGCACTAACGTCACCCCGTAGGTATGGTAGCCAGCGGTGATGACTATAACATGAGCCAAAAGAACGCCTCAGATCTACGTTTGAAGAGAGAAAATCACTCGAGATCAGGTGACCGAGATTATGTCCCGTGAGTCATCCGTCTTCCTCGTTGTCTGCGCGAGTAGATGTTGACAAGACAAAACCAAAAATTTGGCGAAAGGAAGTCATTTAAGGAGCCTATCGACAGAGATGACTTACGTCTCAAACGGAGTTGTAGAAACGAGATGGCAAGCACTGACCGAGGTATGATACTCTGTGACCGAGAATAGGTGCGATCAGTTTTCAAGTTCTACAGCAGCAACGTTACGACGGATGCTGACGTGGCCCGCTCTACCTAGTTGCTATCCAGTAGGACTATGACGCTAGCGTAGCAGCTAGGTCTGGCTGCAGCTATTTGGCAGAGAACGAGTGACCGAGATTAGGAAATGTCCGAGATCAGATCCGGGACTCTACATTCCCTCCTCCGCTTGTGAACATCTTCCTACGCCACTGCAAGTAACTGCGTTCTTAGCACGCGCTCAGCCGGTCTTGCTGTTAATTATCTCAAGTCGATCTATTTCGAGAATGACTGCTGTTAAAAAAGACAGCCCAATACAAGTTCCCGGATGTCCATACTACATTCCCGGATGTCCATACTACATTCCCTGACAGAAACAAGACATATGTACAGACTGTCTCCTTTGGCGGTCGCATACTAGTATTCAACGGTGCACATGCATATGTAGATCCATCACCCAACATCTAGTTACTTACATGTACCCGCTAGATGCACTTTGTGTCTATTCACCTTGTGTCTATTCACCTTGTGTCTATTCACCTTGTGAAATCTAGCTTTTCGCACCCATTCTCTTTAGAATATTATACTTTCGTCATCAGTCACCGCTGTCGCACAAAATGTTAGTACAAGAGGAGGCTCACACTGAGAGGGTGCTACGCATGCGTGTTAGTGCCCAAAGATTCACTGTGTTTCCTTTTCCTACTGCCGGCTCTTGCTGGTTGTAAAATGAGTAGAGATCAGCTCGTTCGAATAAATCCTCCAACGGAACTTAAGTTTCAAGGTTGGGTTTTTGGGGGACCTTATGATTACAAATTGTAGGCGTTTGTATCTGTAGGACCGTTTACTGAGACAAAGACGGTAGTTTTAACCCTCGAAAACATCAAGGATGCTCCGGTCTGCTTTAAGGTAAAGACGACGGCACCCAAACAGTATTGTGTGAGACCCAATTCGGGCGTAGTCGAACCACATTCCTCGGCAGGTGTACAGAGTAAGTCTCCTCTCTCTCTCTCTCTTTCTCTCTCAATCATCTTAATTATTTTTGTACTTTAGTCATGTTACAACCGTTCGACTACTCGTCAGCCAAAGTCAGTAAACACAAGTTTATGGTGCAGACTATGTACAAACCTCAGAACTACGTTGATTCGGAGAGCGTTGTAAGTGAACGACACTGTTTGCGAACAATGTTTTGTTGTTTTTCGAATAGATAAGCCTTAATTAATTAATTAATTAATGTTACTATTTGCATAGGATGCAGCAGTAACGGGTAAACTTTGGTAACTCATAAACCAGCTGATTTGAGTCTTAATTGCTACTTTCTTGATAACTTTATATTAAAGGTGCCTGCTCACGATTTACCACACAGGCACATCCATGCAAACTTGAAAGCATGCCACGATTTCAAGTTGTGTCATAAGCAGAACAAGGGAATATCTTAGGGTGCACCACGTTTTATGACATACAGTCTTTATTCCTAGTATAAAGAAAAAGGCGAATCGCGTTCTTGTCTGCCACGGCAATTTCGCTCCTCGTACTTGACATTTCAGGAAAGCTAACGACAAGTGTGTTACATTCTTTATCCACACATTTACTATTTACCATCTTGAGATAGCTTGCTGTTGAACGACAAAGTGCTTTCTCGGTCGTTTTCTAGTTGCACGTGACCCGGAAATGGGTGGAGCACAGAGCATCACGTGATGGCATCTGAAACTCGAAGCGTGAAATAAGCCATGGAGAGGTGCCAGATGCCACCGCCGCTGCACCGGCAATGCAGATTGTGCATGTATTTTTACATGGTAGCTACAAGAGCTGGCTATACTTGAGGGATAGTCTATACCCGTAGCGACTGACGATGCGCCGGTAGCAGCGTTTCTTCTATGGAAATTCAACAACTGCAAATCAGATGTATGTGTTGGTACACTGCTAAGCTAGTCTACAACTTCATAGATGGTAGATGTCTGTCTAAATGCCATCGCGTGCTCTGTGCTCCACCCATTTTTGGGTCAAGTGCAACAAGGATAAGATTGAGAAATCGCTTTGTCGTTCAACAGCATGTTATCTCAAACTGGTAAATGGATAATTATGTGCATGAAGGCACGATTTCAAGTTTGTGTGGGTGTGTCTGCTCGTGCCGGTGAATCGTGAGCGGGCACCTCTAACTAAGTTATCTTTGGACTCTGCACTCCACTAAAAACAGACTTTTTGACATAGAAATTAAACAAGGATAAAAGTGGCTTTTAGGTTTATAAATCTTTGACTCATAGGGCAACTGCTATGAGTCATTACTAGTGTTTTTCTTGATAATGTTATGTATATTATTTACACCACACAATGTTCATTTTTATGTTTTGGCATGGAATTCAAGTTTTTCAACAATGGACAATCTTTAATTAAACAAAATTAAGCAGTACAGACCAAGATGACATCTTTACAAATATTAGTATTAATCTATTGTTAATTAACTGTGTGACGTTGTTCACATAGTTAACTTCGGTACAGCCAGTGACTCTATCTCTATATGGTAAATACAATGTTCTTGCTAAAAGTTGACACAGCACCGTTTGTCACTTTGTTGTAGTAGCTCAGGTTGAGGATCATCTACTTGACTCTATTATTCACATTTCTGACACTGCAAGGTATTATCGCATGTGTCAAGCATTTGTACATACCTGCAGTGGCATCCATGTGTGCCACTATGAACAACCTTACATTAATGTCATTTTAAGCACCAAACAGCAGTTGAGTAAATGAAAATATGGTGATGCAAAGATCAACTTACTGCTTAACCACATCTGGCAGACATCACTACTTCCCCAATTTGACTTGCTACAGCTCAGATCATAGTATACTTTTCCAGCTATTTGCAATACATTGGTGAAGAGTAATACTGATTGTAACTGGCATGAAACAATCGGAAGGTCAGTTCAGGAAGCTTTTTCCTTCTGGAACATTGCTTATTAGGCTGTGACTATTTGGCATGTGATGCTAAATTTCCGAGGCATGCCAGGAGGGATACCATAAACTCTAAGGGAATATGACTAAGAGGGAGTCTGTCTTCATTAGCCTGGGGATATACTTTATCTAAACACAATTTAAGCTGAAGTTTGTCCTGCAAAATTTCTATTCTAAGCAATAGGGAAAGACCCATCTTATTTGGTGTTTTTGTTATGACAGAATTCTGAATTTTGAAGTACTTTCTAATTTTACCCCGAACAAACATGTGATAAATAGCTTAATTAACAGCAGACATGTTCAGGATTCGAAAAACCGGTCGCCAAGTTGTCAAATGGCGATCTCTGTCACAGGAATGGCGACTAGTCAAGCTTAGGAAGTTGCCATGCCGTGGGAATGGTAAACCATGACGAAGATAGACTTTCCAAATTTCTGAGTTTAGTAGGAGCTTGAAAACTAGTACGGTGTAATCTGGGTACACAAAAACCTCAACTTTTCTGTCTACATGAACATAAACTGTCCGACCTTGTGTTCTGCAATCTTAATGCGCTGAAGGAATGACACTTACCTGCACCTGGGAAACACTTAGGTAATTAATTAATTAAAGAAATCGAACAATAGGCTCGATTTTGACTGGCTTCCTGTACAATGGCGTGCATTCAGCACTTACAAAACTTGAAATGTGCAACAGAAGCCAGAGCAATTCTAGCCGAGACCGGCGAATACCAATATTCCCGGAAGCCAGCTACTAGTTTCTTGTCTCGGTGCCAACTAGATTTGATGGCTAGGGATCTGATACTGGACAAAGCTCCTGCAAATCTAGCTGTGGGCACAGACGGAAACTGTCTCTCGTTGCTTTTTGCAGGGCACAAAAATTGTCATTAAGAACTACGGCTTCACACTGTTCTTGAGCTCATGCTCAATTACATCAGTTGCTGCAAGGCGCTGACAAGGTGTCAATGAAGTCTGGCGTCTCTCTGCCTCACAATCTACTTGTCTAGTGTTACTTATGGTAAGAACTTCAAGTATGAGATAACGGAAATATGGGACGTGTGCATGACGTCTGCACAAAGAGACCGTGGCCTTAGTGTAACAAACTGTTGTTCAGTTGGTCAGTTTATAAACTCTAGGATGTCCAAACCTTTGAACCTAGATATTAATCTAGAGAATGAAACGTCTTCTATGCCTGCGTGTGGTTACATTGCTGCACCATACTATTGAACTAGGATGAGTGTAACAAAAAGTAAGTATATATATAAAAAGTAAGTATAGCTTTGGTAATGCCAAAGAAGAAGAAAATGCAGGCGGCAGCTACAGGCTGCTTGTAGAAAGAGAATGGGGAAATTTTGCAAAAGTCAGTGGCAATTGCTGTTTGTTCCTATCATTAGTGGGGACATTGACTGCGGTTAAAACAGAAATGACTTCTTGGAATAAAGTATGGTCTTCTGATTGGTGAGAGCAATAGTGAACTAGGCATTTGATGGCAATGACTGGTAACACAAGTAGCAAAACATAAAAGTTACGAGCCTCATTTTGAATTGCTGCTGTGTTAATTGACTAAATACAGTTCCTTGTAGCTGCCCGTGTACAGTGATGATGTGCAGCTGTATATTTCAATGGTAGAGTCTAGTTCCAGTTGGCCAACAATAGAAATAAGAAATACTGTTCTGAAAGTGTTCAATACACTGATCAGCTTGAAGACTTATTTGCTTAAGGTCTCACATACTTTGCACGATGTGGCAGTTTACAGTTTATATAAAATTGACAACATTTGTACAGCTCCACAGGAAGGGCAATGATAAAGAAGACCGATTCATCTCACATGAAGACACTGTATTCTACATGTTCTGGCTCCTACCCATATTGCATACTGTGGGGTCAGTGTTTATTTATGTTGCATGTCTGCAATGCCACAAAATAACAATATACTTTTTCATCATTAGCGCATTACACGGAAAACAACAGATTTGTGGAAATGGTAACAATATTCTAAAACGTACATCACTGATTGCATCTACAGTTTGACTATGACATCCAGTTTACTTGCTATGGCAACATCTAGGACACTGTTGCTAAATAAGCTGCTTGAATACTTTTCAACAGTAAACAGTCAATACAGTATAAGTGAAAGTGCACGATTGGTATGGTGTTATAATAAGAAGGAGCTGAGTTAGTTCATTCTCTGACTGGATAGGTTAGAGTATGAATTGGCGCAGTAAGTACATTGTTCTGCAGTGAGCAATTAGGTTTGGTAACTGAAACATGAGTGAGAGTGTGATCATGTTACATGCAGTTGTTGTGTATGAACACCATGTTGAGTTTGTGTTTCCTAGATTAGAAATTGATGAGTGGAGAGGCAGAGAATGTCTGGTCTTGTCTTGTGAAGTTTTGTTTATCTGCGAGTATTTGTGTCTCGTTGGAGGTTCCTATAGGACAGTTTTACTTTGGTCGTGTTTCTGCCACAGGACTTATTTAATACATCTCTGTTGCATTAGCAAAGAAACTCACAAGGTGTTTCTGGGGTCTAAAAATGTTGAGAATGTTTTTGACCCCTAGTCAAGATCGGCACATTAGGCCAGGTCAACTAAATAGATTGATTATCATTCTCGTGTGTCCCAAGTTTGGAGGCCGTCCAGTGAATTTTTTATTTTATGCGCATGTATAAAGCAGAATTCTGCAGTAGCTAGATGAGTAGCATGGTAACATTCGCTACGGTGAGAACCCCAAACAAGTCATGCCTTTCGTCATACTTCAGATTTGGTGTCGCTGTTAGGTGTGCAAGCCATGGTATGGGTACATCATTTCAGAGTAGGCCACTGTTGTGGATATTTTTACGGACTAGTAGTGGTGTGCTTGATTCTGGGAGTCTCCTACTGAATAATTTGTGGACGTCCTGCATAGAGACTTGAGTTGCCAATACTAAGAAGGAGCTGGTAAAAGTAAGTCCACAGACCTCGGTTGGGGAGGTCGTAAGTTTGCTTGGGCAATACATGGTCTGCATCACAAAGCCAGACAGTTCTGTAGCAACCAGCAGCCACGTTCACGAAAGCAGAGATGGAATAAAGTACACGAAATGATGGGTCAATGTGTAATAAAACTATATGTACATCTTGAAAAGCTGGTACATGCTGTTTCATACTCTGTTACCTCCACCCAGGTATTTACAATTGATACTTACATACGTATACATAATAAATACATGCTAAATTTAAAAAATAAAATTTATTTGTAATTAAAAAATATCTGGATGATAATTTGTTTAGTTGACTTGGCCTTGTATGTAGATGAAACACGCATGTTGGATTTGGCATAAACTAATTCAAAAACTGAAAGGAGCAGATGTAGATTTACACTGAGGATAAGCATTGATCTTTCCGCATGCTCTTGTTTCCGACTAAATGGGTTGCATAGGTATTCTCACTGTTCCGATTATCTTGGCATGATAATGATGTACAATCTAAGTTTGGTGATCAATTAAATCACACTTGCGCTTGCACACACACACACACACACACACACACACACACACACACACACACACACACACACACACACACACACACACTGCTGTTAGCTGTCAATAATTGTATTTGACAGGATTTTAATATTAGTGATTGAGAATAATTTTATTCTCTTCTTCCTCACTTTCTTTCTCATGTGACTAAGTTAACCTACAGAATGTTTATGTTTCATGATGCTGTAGCATTAAGCTGATAATCTAGCATTAAATACACATCACCTTTCTGTCATTGATATGCATGATTTTGGTGGTAGGCAAACAGTTTTAGGCTACATTGCACAAGGCTATTTGGGAGGTTTGAATTACTGGTCGGCTGACTAATACTGAAATATCATTTAGTTGCTAAGATTGACCCAGCAAACTCATAGGTTTTTGGTTTTTGACCTTTCATTTTGCTGTTTCGTAGGTTGCTGATTGCTGTCTTTGCAAATGTTCTGACTTTGAGGGCTCATGTTCCTACACTACCATTGATGCTTGCTACAACTGTACAGTTTCCAGGTTTTTTATGAACGTCCACATTTTTGCAACGATCATTAGAATAGCTTGCGAGTTTGGGCCATTGGGAACAAATTTTGCGTGTTAGTTGTCTGGCCATGATGTTTGGAACTTTCATTTTGGTTTGGGCTCAAACAGTTTTGAGACAGCCCAGTGTCATCATGATTCGTAGAACAAACACACTGATTTCTTTACAGAGGCTTTAAGCAGACTTACTGCCTGCAGCCAAGGCTTGATCATACATTAATAGAAGGCCCTTATCTCACCTGTTGAGTTACCATCTTTGCTGGAAGCAGCTATTTTGGTATTTTGCTCCCACTGCAAAGTCTAAGTGCTTTGATTACTAACTAAGCCTACACAGTTCAGTTAGGTTTCAAGATTTGTACGTACTGAGATGTTACCAAAGTGGTCATCATGAATGGTGTGCCCATTGGCAGCCACATCTACCAAAGCCAGTCCTGGTTACTTGAACTGGCAAGTGTGGGGACTAGAGCCGATCACGTACCAAAATGTGTAATCACAAATGCAACTAAATCCTTTACGTGACACTTGTGGTCTGGGCTTAACCTGGGATTACTGAGTGTATACTTTAACCTAGTTTACACACAACATTATGGGACCCGGGCCAAACCCGAGACCGTCCGTGTGTTTACACAGCAATTATTTGAGCCGAGTTGGGCCCCGGGCCCATGAGCATGGCTCACTTTCGAATGCCGGGTCGGGCCCCTGTTATGATATAGCTCCGTCCATCATTGACTAGCGTGCATGCAGTTAATCATGGCAAAAGATTGTGAACTCATCTTACATGTTTTTCGCACGCTCTCATCTTCAGTGAGTGCTGTCACCTGATCGTCAGTCCATAGTACGCTTCTGCATCCTGCCGTTGCTTACAGGCCACGTGATTGACTCGCACTGCAGACCCTGCGCATCTAGCTGAGATGCCGAATGTGGCTATGGACGTGTGAATGCAAAACAGGGCCAGGCCCGGGACTATGGACCCAGGTCGATCCCGGACACAATTTAGTGGGTCTCGTGTAAACAGGCTTTTCAGATGCTGGTCGTGCCCTGGAACAATAATAATGTGCATGAAATCAAAAGCTGGGCATCATTTGCTCATCTTTGGTCAGGAAGTGATTAAAGAATTGCTGAATGATACTGAGAAGAACAGATTAATGAAACACAGGCTGCTACTTAGGTGGCAACTACTGTCATTCTTATTGTTAATGGTGACATTGAACACATTCGAAAGAGAACCTTTACAGGTTTGATGCGATAGTTAGCAGGCTTTGTGTTTAAATTAGTCACTATGTACAGCCCTGTTGCATCACTGGTGTAGCAAGGATTGAGAAGTTACTTGGGCAAGCACCATATCAAAAGGAAAGTTATGCTTATTATGTGTCGTTATGCCTCTTCATGATGGTCAAGTGGGGTCTTTACCCCCAGCTGGGCGCCCACCAACCCGGCAGGTGAGCCCAGCAGGGTACATGCTTCTGTGTAGTCCACACGGCGATCAATGACTAGCCAATTTGATATAGATTGCAGGCATTACAATGACTGCGAACTTGGGTCAGCATGCCTATTGGATATCAATGACCACCAGGAAAGTGGTGAATGTCATGGTCAACAGACCATTCACCAGACCACAGAAACTCCTAACGACTGAAATGAGTCATAGTCTCAAGGACAAAGGTAGAGAAACATGAGAAAGAAAGACAAACAAGTCTCATAATTTACTGTCATCACTGAGGTGTGAACCCCCAAACCATGGAGTGGTAGCCATTGTCGCTAACCACTAAGCCACGGCAGTGACTTTTATGTGTGTTGTTATGCCCTTCCATGATGGGCAAGTGGGGTCTTTACTCCATCTGGGCGCACACCAAGGCAGGTGATTCCAGCAGGGTACGTTTCTGTGTATTCCACAAGGCGATGAATGATTAGCCAATTTGATATGAGGGGTTGAGAGCTAAAGTGGCATAAGCACCAGGCACTTAGTTTCAAGAAAATTGAATATAAAGTTTGTGATGTACATAAAATCAAAGAGACTTCTTTCTAGCTAATCAACTTGAAATGAATATATACTAGTGCAGTGAAAGTTAGTCCTAGTCGTTCATTCCTTACTCTTTTCTGCCATTAGAGTGTACACTCAATTTGCTTAAAGTAACGCGCGCTAGGAGATACGCCGCTACAGCCCCAGCAATACCTCTTGCTTCCATAGTGCTATAGCGGAGTGGCTGATTTCTGACACGCCTACGCTTCTGTTACTTATGCCAATCTAGCACTAGGTAGATATCATTGCTCTGTATCATCTCCGTAGCATAACTCAATTCTGCCTAATGTGTCGCTTACGCCACTTTAGCTCTCAACTCCTCATATATATTGCAGGCATTACGGTGATTGCGAACTCTGCTGACCAGCATTCCTAGTGGATATCAATGACCACCAGGAAAGCACTGAACGTCATTGTCAATGGACCATTCGCCAGACCACAGAAACTCCCAACGACTGAAACGAGTCATAGTCTTATGGACAAAGCAAGAGAAACATGAGAAAGAAAGACAGACAAGTTTCATTATTATCTGCGTCGCACACAGTAGCACTGGTGCAAATAATTAATTTACGACACACACACACACACACACACACACACACACACACACACACACACACACACACACACACACACACACACAAGATAACATAATATTCAGTCAATCATTACTAACTACACTACTCAGTGTTTAACAGTGTAAACGAGTCGGAAGAAATGGTCAGTAGTATGCCTTGTCAGCTGCTTCATGCCTACTTTAAGCAACTCCATTATATAGAAATCTACGCTGCCTTTGTTCTGCCCTGTCTTCTTGTTATCTTTGTAAGTTGTAAGGTGTTTGTGCATTTAGCCAACATTAAATTTTTTCATGGTTTTATTTCAATAGCTGAATGTGTGACATAGAGACTTTTCAAAACAATGTGGTCTTCTGTTTGTCTATCTCTTTCATACCAGACTCACAGACAAGGCAACAAAGTTATGTGAATTGATGCTAGGGGCTTGAATTTCAGTGGGGCTGTATTGTATGAATAGATATGTGATTATGGATACATTATAGAAATTCTGGTGTTGTTAATTTCAACTATATGAAGATCTTTCAGTTTGTAAGTTTGTTTAATTGGTGAGCACTATATCATCTCAGTGTGCTTTCACAGCTTTTTGGGACTTCTTGAAGAGCAGCTTTGAACTGCTTCATTATTCAATGAAGTGTGGTGGTTGATTTAAGCAAAGTGGTTTTGGCAATGTGACAGAATCATGCAGCCCACCGTTTGGGTGAAAATGGTACATACTTTTGTCTTGAAAAATCACCGCATTTAATGCCAGAGCTCATATTAAAACTGTTGGTACTATGTACCTTTGTACAGTGTGGTTTGGGAATAGGTTAGAAGCCATGGAATTCCCTTGGAGGACGAAGACGAAGTAAGACATCGCTGATAGCTACAGTTCTAGTGAAAGTTAACAGCATGTGTAACTGATGCATGAGAGCAGTTGCCAACTGAAAATTTACCTGAGGAGGAAGCAACCAAATCAGCATCAGAAATATGGCTATCAGTGATGTCTTCCTTGTCTTGATCCTTTAGGGAATTCTCTGGCTTCTACCCTAATCCCTGGCTACTTTGTACAAAGGCACATACTACCAAAATGTTTTAATAAGAGCCCTGCTGTTAAATGCTGGAGTAATACCCTATTTGTGTATTTCTTTGCTTTTGTCTTGGGCCACACACAAAATATCTGGTCTGTGGTTTCTGGGCAGGTAATTTTTCCACAAAATCTTTTTTGTCTGGAGCTCACTGTGAAAGTTTTTCTGCACCTGGAGGTAGAATGCTTTCCACAGACTTGTCAACTGAATTGTACTGGTTTCGTCTCCTACTGTGAGCAAATTTCAGTTATCTTATTGCTCCATTACATTTTTGTTGCATGTGTACTGGTCTGTCATTACTGGTTCCATGTGCTGGGGCCCCCTCGTTCTTGCATTGAAACTTTGAGAGCAACCAGTATCTTATTTGGTGGTCAAGTCGGCAGATTTACACATATTCCAAGGTGTTTCTTTTCTCTGTCTGTCAGCCTTTCTGCTGCTGTGAAAGTTTAGGCTATATAGTATTGTGTTCAACATTTAACCAGTCTTCGTGCCCCCTCATGTACAAGTCTGTAAACATGCTTTCAGGACGATGATGTCAGCCTCACAGAGGCTTTTTGGCCAGTCACTTATGGCTAAAAAAGACTAAACAAACTTAAGAACTACACAATGCCATGTATCCTGTTTTCAGAAGAACTTGGGTTGAATACTTGATTGCTTAATTAGTTTGTTTGGTGATAAATAGAAATAGTACTATGATGCTGATGGTTGTGAGTCTCTTGTAGCCAGACTCTTCCCGCTTACATCCTGCTGGCGAAAAAGGGTCTGGGAAAGTGCTTTGTATAGGTTGTTCTGCCGCCATCATTATCCCACTGCCTTCTGGTGGGGTAAAGAAGTATTAAACAGTCTTTGGTGGGGTATCAATATTCATAGTGAACACGACAACACGCATGTAGCAGATGTCATGTTGTGATGTCGTAGTTGTGACGTTGTAGTTGTTTTAGCATTCCAATAACAACAACATCTGCAGCGAGACTCGCAGTTTGCATTTGTCTGAGCGAAAGACGAGCAGGCGTAGCTGAAAAACCGCCATTAGTGAGGTGTGAGTGTAGTCTGAACAAGCAATTAATCGCATGGATGTGTGCATGCTTGTGGTCATTGTCGTGTTCCAACTGCACTCCCACCTCACTAACGGCAGTTTTTCAGCTACGCCTGCTCGTCCATTGCTCAGACAAACGTAGAGCACAAACTGCGAGTCTCGCTGCTGCAGGTGTTGTTGTTATTGGAACGCTAAAACAACTATGACGCCACAATATGACATCTGGTACACGCGTGTTGTTGTGTTCATTATGAATTTTGATAGCCCACCAAAGACCGTTTAAACACCTCTATCCCACCGGAAATGCGGTGGAATAATGACGGTAGTAGAACAAACCTATACAAAGCACTTCCCTAGACCCTTTCTCGCCAGCAGGATGTAGGCGGAAAGGGTCTGGCTACACGAGACTAGATTGTTGTGGCATTCGATCTAAAAAAACAAAATTTCAAAAATACATGCGTGCTGGTCAACTTTACTGCTGTGCTGGAACCAAAAACCTGACATTTATTTTATGTAGCAGTACTTTTGTTTTGATGGGAAAGTTTATAAATGTTGTAGCTGACAGGTTTGTTTTTAGTGGAAAGATTGTGAACCTGCTGACGTTATTGATGCGAAGCTGAAATGCACATTTGAAATGCCAGTTGCATCACAGGTGTCAGTTGTACTGGAAAATTGATGACCAAGGTGTATTGTTGTTTAATTTTCTATATTTAGAACAATTTGTCGGCAACCTCATCTGCAGCAACAGAATCAGTTACTAAAGCATCATCTGCTGTGATTACTGAACAGCCACAGAGCTCGTCGCCTATTGCGTCACTGACTACACCAGGTACAACATTTTACTCCATTGATCCGCCCAACGTAAGGGAAGAAGATCAGGAGAACAAGGAGGACAGCGTATGTTTAACCCATCTGTGTAAGTAATTTTGGTATTTTGGTAGACTGTGTGTTGCAGCAACAGGAAGCTCCTGCTTCTGAAGTTTCTACTGCAGACTTTGATGAGGTAAAAAATTTGTTTGGAGCAACATCATTTGGTGTGTAATTTTGTGGGACAGGTTGTTAGGGAACGGTCAGCTCTTCAGAAAAGGGTGTCTGAGCTACAGTCAAAAACAGCAGAGGTACAAATGCATGGAGTTAGTCGTGGGCTGCATGTCTTATTTTTGTGCTTCACAGCTTGAAAGTCAGAATATTCGGCAGCGTAAGCAAATAAGTGACAGTCGTAAGTCTGAAACGACACCGCAGCTCAAGCCCTCCGCTGAAATTGCTGTGGACAATAATGGCATCCCCGTCATTGTTTTTGTTCTTATTGCACTGATTGTTGGACTTGTTGTTGGCAAGCTCTTATTCTGAGTTAGTCAGCTTGGCACGTGTGCTGTAATGCCATACACTGTGTTGTTGATATTTACTTAGATTTGATGATAACAGTCGTCTGCATAGTGTCTTGTGTCATATCCCTGTTGGTTCCTCATGTTATTCATAGATATGATTCGATGGATAATGGTAGTTATTGGTCTAGTGCTTGACAACTGTTATTTCAAGAAGATGACGTAGGAAGGGCAATGGTACAAGTAATAATATAGTGCCTGACATAGGAGCTGGTCCGGCCACTTTTTCTAGAGTGAACTTACCAGAAGCCTATTTCTGCCACTTCCGTTTCAGATAAGTAATCTATTTAGTAAAACAGCTTACGTTATTGATCACATACATGCAAACTCCATATTTTGCAGTTGTCGACTAGATCCAAGTAGCCTCAAACTTCCCGACCAATTTGCAGCTCCATGGGGAGCTGAAATACAAGACGCTACTTTATACATACTTGCTAGCGCACGTTAAGCCGGACCACTTTCGCTACAGGCCTGCCTTGCTTTGGTGCAGTTTACCAGATTTCTCTGCCCTTGCGTTAGGCCAACTCCTGCCAATCCCGAAAGTCCGCATCAAGGAGCGCTGGCACTCGGCCTTTTATACGTTCTCCTAACGTCTCGGGCGGGCACCCGCCCCATCTCGTCGCCCTAGGCGATGGGAGAACGTAGATAGCCGATGGGTCACGTCCTGTATAGGTATAGACAGCGTTTAGCAGCGCTGAATTTCAATGCAAATGTACAAGTGATGGACAACCAAGCGATGGCAGACAACAACAAGACATGCAACCGAGCGATGATCGACCGTCGAAGCAACGGCCGAAACGACGTTGAAGGCCAAGAGATGGCAACGCAAGCGGCGATGGCATACTGGAATTAGTAATGTACATGATAGATTGGACCATTTTTCTGAGCCATCCGGTTCTGGACTTCTCGGTTCTGGGCCAACCGCTCCTGGACCCCTTTCTTTTCCCAGTTCCGGACTTTTCCATCGGGGTTTCTCTAGTCGTTACAAATGCATGCTTCACCCATTCCGATCGCGTGGGTCATCTTCTTGCTGTATCCTAGCTCCAGAAGTTCTCTGGCGCGTTCCCCATGCACTCGTGGCCCGAGACACTACGTAAAAAAGCGTATTACGAGACCACAACATGTGTTCTAACAGCAACGTAAATACTGCGTCCCGTAGATAGAAAAAAGTTTCTATGTACATATACAGGCGAAACTCTCACAATAGACAGCAGATTATTTTGTTCCGTAAAGTTTGCAGAGTAATTCACAATTTGTAACGCGCTCTCTAGATAAGTGTGGTGTTCGTGTAACACAAGTTATCTATATTTTACTACTATAACATATACGCTCTCTAGACTAACTCAACATTCACCGGAATGACACAACCGGAATTCAGTCAAAGCAACACAACCCCGGATGCAGGAAACCATACACAACAACTTTCCGCTTTCCAAAATTGTCAATAATATCTAGGTAGCGTATTGATGAACAAAATCCCGATGGTAAGCTGGGCGATGGCGCAGTCTCGTTGATCTTCTGGGAGCCTGTTCTTGTAACTCTTCCAAACGATCTTGTTCATTTCTCTGTTCTTGTAACTCTTCCAAACGACCTTGTTCATTTCTCTCTCCTTCCTCTGCTATGCCAAATGATTGATCTCCCTCCCCTAGAAGTGGTCCTAGCGGCATATGCTCTAAATCTGCTAGCTTGGAGGATAGAGAAGGTGGGGCTTTAGTTCGTACGAGATTATTTGCATGCCATTTTCACCTGTCACTCAACAAGTAGGAGTCATTCGAGATCTTCTTCTGAATTTGTATTGGTGCTGAAAGTTGTGATCGTAACTTGAGACCAACTTGAGGTCGCTTGATCCTCACCCAATCTCCCGTCTCAAATGACGACATTCTAGCTGACATTTTCTTATCTACGTATGATTTTACTTTTTCTTGCTTACGTTGAATGTCTGCCCGCAGACCTTCGTTCTCGTTCGTATCCTGCACCTTGCTACTCTTGGGTTCAGTTTGCAGTCGTAGAGTATCCAATGGTCCTCGAAGTTTTTTTCCAAGCATTAATTCAGCAGGTGACCGTCTAGTCAAAGCATGGGGTGTCATTCGATAATTTACCAAGATCGATCGTATCGCGTTGATAATGGATTTGTCATTTGCAAGGTGAGTTTTAAACCCTGTTTCAATGCCTGATTAAATCTCTCAAAACCTCCATTCGCCTCAGGATGGTAACAAGACGTCCTAACATGCTGAATAGCTTTCTTTTGCAAATATTTCTCAAACTGAAACGACGTGAAATGTGGTCCATTGTCGGTAACAATGATACTTGGCAAACCCCATCTAACAAATAAAGACTGAAGAAAAGCAATGACAGTGGCAGTGGTTACATTCTGCATGACTTGCACCTCCGGCCACTTTGAAAATAAGTCATGAACAACGATCACTGGCTGTAGGGAGCTGCGTGCAGTTCTCCAAAAATATCAATCTGAATTCGGTCCCGAGGTCGTGCAGGCCACTGAACTGGTTGTAATGGAGCCACCCTAGGACGAACTGATTTCCCACTCAGGAGACACGCTTCACAATCTCTTACCCAATTCTCAACTTGCTTATCCATTCCTGGCCACCATACCACCTCCCTACAACGCTGTTTCATTCGTACCATTCCTAAATGTCCTTCATGTGCTATCCCCAACACCTTCTCACGCAACTTCTGTGGTCTGATTACTCGCTGACCTCTAGCCAAGCATTTCAGATCTTTGCCCCATAAGAATAGCTCGGATCGAACATGATAATATCGTTGAAGACTCTCATCAGTCATTCTCAATGGCCATCCTTTCTGCACAAACTGAACAACCTCTTGTGTGATGTCATCTACAACTGATTCCTGTTCCAATTCCTCAAGAGAAACAATTGTGTCCGAAGAAACCGTCAATGTCTGAATTCACAGACTATCATCCTCAGCAGCAGCATCTGGCTCATCACTGAGACAACCAACAATTTGATGATTGACACTTGACAAAAAATCAGCAACTTGATTTTGCTTACCAGGTCTATACTGTACTGAGAAATTATACCTATGCAATCTATCCGCCCATCTATGTAATCTAAGAGGGCGTTGTCCAGAACCGGTTATTGAAAGAAGAGTTGTCAACGCCTGATGGTCCGTGCGTAAAACAAATCTTCGGTCATACAAATAGATGTGCCAACGCTCCGCTGCCCCAATACAGGCCAATGCGTCTCGTTCCGCCACTGAGTATTTCTTCTCTGTCTCTGTTAACGCTCTCGATGTAAACGTCACAGGTCGCTCCTGTCCGTCCTGATATTGTGAAAGAACAGCGCCTAACGCCGTTCCAGAAGCATCACAGGTTACATACGGAACTGCCATAGTTGAAAAATGTGCTAGAACCGGGGCTGACGTAACTGAGTCTTTTAATTGCTGGAATGGTAGTTGACATTCATTTGTCCACTTCCAAGAAACATCTTGTTTCAACAACCGTCTTAGAGGAGTAGTGATCTCTGCGTAATCTTGCACAAAACGCAGGTAGTAATTTGCCATTCCAAGAAACGAAGCCAACTCCGCAGATGAAGTTGGTGATGGGACCTCCTGTATGGCTTTCACGTTTGATTGCTGTGTCATTATTCCCTGTGCCGAGATGACATACCCCAGAAACTCCACTTGTCGCTTAGAAAACATGCACTTGTCTTCATTTAAGGTCAACTTGTGGTCGGTCAGTTTCTGTAACACCTGCTTTAGTCCATGATCGTGAGACTCTTGTGTAGGACCATGGACAACAATATCATCCATAAATACCAATGCTCCCTTGATTCCAGACACGATGGTCGCCATCATCTGTTGAAAAGCACTCGGTGCGGTGACAAACCAAATGGCATTCGACGAAACCGATATACTCCATCGTGTGTCACAAAAGCTGTAAGATTGCGACTGTCTTCCATCAAAGGCACCTGTAGATCTCCTTGCTTCAAGTTCAATTTAGTAAAGATGGCCGAACCATAGAACTCCGCAGCTATCTCTTCAACAGTAGGTAATGATATTTCTGTGGAATAACAGCTTTATTTACTTGACGAAGATCGACACATAAGCGAATCTCTCCAGATTTCTTTCTTACGACTACTAAATTTGACACCCAGGGAGACGACACCACTTTCTCAATGATAGCCTCTGATTCCAATCGCTTCAACTCTAGCGAAACCTCGTCACGCAACGCCAGAGGAATTCGGCGTAAAGATTGCACCACTGGTTTAACATCTGGGTTGATCATGGGCTGATGAGCAAATTCCTTGACATATCCTAAGCCCGTAAAAAGGCTAGGCCATTCACTCTGCCATTTTGATACCACTTGCAGGATAGGCTCTTTTCTTTGAGTCAGATCGTCTTGAACTATTTGAAACCCCAATGCATCAAAAAGATCCACTCCCATAATGTTTGCTCCAGAGGATGTCACGTAGAAAGGAAATCCACCTAGTTTGTGCTTTCCACACTGGACTGGAATATGGATATCTCCTATCACTTTAATAGGAGATCCTTTATAGCTATTAAACTGTAGAGGGTTTAGATCTTCTGAAGATCATGTTAGAGTGCTTGCTGAGCAAGCAGATATTCTTTGCCTTCAGGAGCACTGGTTGCTGAAAGAACAGTTTGATCTACTTGGTCATGTAAAAATGGATATGTTTTTCACAGCTGTCTCCCCAAGGAGGAGTAATTTAATGGGTCAAGGGAGACCCTATGGTGGTGCTGCTATCATGCGGAAGAAGGAGTTACAAAAGAATATCCAAGTACAAAAGACCCCATCAGACAGACTGAGTGCTATTAGCATTGATTTCGGAGTAAGGAATTTCTGGTTGCGTCAGCATATATGCCCTGTGATTTGGGAGATGTAACATCAAGTGATGATTATGAAGAAGAACTTGGATACTTGGATGGTCTTGTCAATAGCCCGGAGTTCACAGCAAAATAATAATTGGGGACTTTAATGGTGACCCTCGCTCATTCAGTAGTAGCAGGTTTGGAAAGAAGATGAGAAAGTTTCCAGCAAATAATGATGTCGTCATTGCAGATCTAGATCGCTTTGAAAAAGATGTAAATTTCATGATGTGGGAATCAGGGGATCTCTCAAAGTGCAGTTGGTTGGACTATGCCTTAGTGTCAAATAACATCAGATCTCAGGTTAGAGACTTTCATGTAACAGAGGATAATATAGTTCCTGGTTCTGATCATTGGCCAGTGCGACTATTCACTCAATTGAATGATAGTCGATCAACATAATGTAAAGACCTCCAATGTCAGACATAACCATTTGGTTTGTAATTGGCAACAGTGTCAAGACCTGGACTTACTTAGATACCAATGGGAATTGGATAGACGCCTATCAGATATAGAAATACCGTGGGATGCAATTCTATGTAATCAACCAGACCGATGTTGTCACAAAGCTCTCTTGGAACCATATTGCGAAAGTATTATCCATGCACTACGTACTGCAGGGCAAAATAGTATTCCAAAGAAGAAATACAGACGAGTTTGGCTTCATGGATGGGATAACGATATTCGACTAAAACAACAGGAAGCCAGTGAAGCATACTGGAAATGGAAGCAAAGTGGAAAATGTCGATCTGGTACACTCTTCGGAAAATATTCCGAAAAGAACTCAAGAGAGTTAAGCAGGCGAGTGAAAAGAGAGAGAGTGAGATCCTCTTGGAAAAACTTTGTTCAGCAGACAAGAACGATTTCTGGAAAACAATTAAGAATCAAGGTCGACCATCATGCAATGGTGTTCAGATAGGGATGGCAAGAACGGACAGCGACATTAGCAATTATTGAAAAGAGTATTACCAAAAATTAGGAAATATTCAAGATCAAACTTTTTGCGATGTATGGAACAACCAGCTTGATAGAATGGTAGAAGAAGAAGATATGAGAAAAAGAACCTCGTGGTGGCACTTTGTTATCAATGCAGAAGAATGTAGGAAGGCTTCTTTACAACTGAAGAACAATAGACCTCAGATTTGGATGGTATTCAGGCAGAACATATCAAGAATGGCTCCCTGAATCTCTATAGACATATTGCTGGCTTGTTTACAGGATTGGTCAAGCATGGCTGTATTCCGAGAAATTTTAGAAACTGGAATAATCCCCATCCTGAAAGATCAAGCTGGAGATAGAAATAATCCAGACAATTATAGAGGCATAGCGATATCGTCAGTGCTGGGAGAACTATTAGAGAAAATTATCATGGCAAAATATCAGAGAGTTTGGCATACAAACAAGCAACAATTCAGTTTTAAGGCTGGTCATGGCTGTGATATGTCTACGTTTGTCGTACAGGAGTCTATCAATTATTTTCTTGAAAATGGAAACGAGATTGTATTTGGATGCTTTCTTGACTTATCGAAAGCGTATGATAGAGTTAATCATGCTCTATTGTTTATGAAGCTGATGGAACGGCATACCCTTACTTCTATCGTGAAATTCCTGAGGAACTGGTATAAAGAACAAGACCTATATGTGAAATGGAACTCGTCAAATCAGCGTCTTTCAAAACATCTAATGGAGTTAGCCAAGGCAGTGTACTCTCTTCTGCTCTATTTAATGTTTACGTTGATGACCTTATTACTGGATTGGAACAATCGGGAGTAGGTGTTCGAATCAACGGGAGGTTTAGTGGTGGCATCGCATAAGCGGATGATTTATCGCTTCTGTCTACAAGCAGAGAGGGCATGCAGAGGTTATTGGAGATCTGCGAGAGTTTTGCAACAGACCGCTGCCTGAAATTTAATATTCAGAAAAGTAAATCAATTAGTTTTAGGAAGAGGCGATCCATTTACTGTAAAGAGACAGCTTTCTCCATCAATGGAGAGAGTCTGCCTGAAGTACATGATGTCATTCATTTAGGTCATAAATTATCGGCTGTTCCGAAAGAAACAACTGGTGCGGTGGAAGAGCGGTGTCGGAAATTCTACTCTTCATTATACTCAATTGTAGGGGCTGTCAAAGGTGTGGGTCGTAATCCTACAGTATGGACAACAATAATGTACTCTGTATTGTTACCTGTGTTGGGCTATGGATGCGAACTGTGGGATTTGGGAATGGGAAGTACCAAACGTTTACTACATCAAGCGTGGAGAAGAGGGTATCGGAGAGGGCTAGGGATCTCAAACAGAACATCCTTGCGTGAAACTCTTGGAGAACCTATCAGGGAAGCTCCAGATCTATTGCGTGTTAGCCAGCTCTCTTTCTTATGAAGAGCAGTTCATTCTAATAACGAATTAGTGAGCGGGTTCCTTTTGAATACTCAAGGCAATCTGTGGCGATCAGTGGACAATGAGACAAGGACAAGAATCATGGTGTTGTTCTACATGGACTTTAAGAGCTGGATTAAACCTTAATTTATGTTTGTTTATTCTTCTACGTTTATTTTTCTATGACTATCTATTTTTTCTTGTTAGTGTATGTATCTTGTCTGGCCTATAGCACTGTACCCGTAGTGATATGAAACAAAATATATTATTATTACTATTATATTACAACTTACCTTTGGTGCTGGGGCACAAAGAACACCTGAAAGACCTAGTAGTGGAAGGTCCACCACTGAGAATCCTTTACTTTTGACATAAAAGCGGAAACGTACCGTCTCCGTAAGTGCACTGGGATCGCCTCGTAGTACCTTGCGGACCCGTTTGGCTTTGGCTTCAGTTATCAACTGAGAGTTCGGCCTCTCAGCCCCCAAACTCACGGGAGTTTTCCTTGCGCTTGTTTTCGTCCGCCGCCATACTACGATTACATCTCACGCCGAATTTCACGCAGTGTACCCATATATATAGAGGTCCACATGAAATTAATGCTGTGTGCAAGCGAACAGACCAATTCCTCGAATGGTCTGGCCTAGAAGTCAATGCAGCAAAATGTTCAACTTTTTCACGTCGGAGGCTGATTCATCCAACTGTCTTTGACCCGGAAATCTCTATACAAGGGCAAAAGATTCCATTCTTGTCACACAAGAAAAGCTACAAGTACTTGGGTCTTCCAATTGCGTCTGATCTGTCTCATGCCGACATTTCAAGAGAGCTTCTGGAGACTACTAAGAATTTATTGAATAAAGTCGATCAAACAGCCGTTTCCCGAATGAATAAATGTCTTCTCTATAAGAGAGCGGTGCTACCGCGGCTTTCATGGTTACTGAGCATTGCATCTATTCCTTTGTCATGGATCGAGCAATCATTGGACAGTGTAGTCACGAAATTCTTAAAAAAATGGGTCGGTCTTGCTCATTCAGCAGCTGTCTCTCGCCTTTTCCTTAACACCAAGAACGGCGGCCTCCAACTTGGCCAACCGTCAGATTCTTTCAAGAGACTACAGTCTTGCAACCTGCTTCGATTTACTAAATCAAATGACGAATGCTTGAGAGCCCTGGCAACTATAAAGATTTCAAGAGAGACTGAGTTGTCATCAACCAGATTTAGTGCCGGCAGTTTCTTGGCAACTCTTGATACTTCGCCTGGGTGCCTGCAATCAAAAATAAAGAACATCAAAAAGACGATTACGGAATCATCAAATAATCGTCATTTGTCACATCTTACCTCCCTGTCTGTACAAGGTCAAGCGGCTCGATTCAAGGACGTGGAAGCTGAGCACTTTGCCTTGTCCCTAAAATCTCTACCCGATGACTTGTTCAAATGGGCAATAAATGGGCTCCAGGACACCCTCCCATCAGCAACCAACTTACAGTTGTGGAAGAAAATTTCGTGCAATCAATGTCCTCTCTGTCACCAACCCCAATCGCTGTGCCACGTGCTAAATGCATGTCCCAGTCTACTTGATCGAGGTTTGTACAAACAGAGACACGACAATACGCTGAGACTATTTGTGGACTTTCTAAAACGTCATCTTAGTCAACAGTTTTCCATAGTAGCCGACCTACCAGAATCAGTATACAATTTTCCTGTCGATATAACCTGTACCTGCCTTCGTCCAGACATTGTTGTTTGGAATGCCGTCCTCAAAAAGGCCTGGATGCTTGAGCTGTCGGTCCCATTCGAAACAGTCGTGGAAGAAACGAAGGCCCGGAAAGAACGCCGCTATGCCCAACTTGTCAAAGATGCTAACCATCAGTATAAGACGGAGCTTTTGCATCTCTTGGTTGGGTCGAGAGGATTGATTTTTCCTGAAACTCGACGAGCAGTCTGCATGTTGTGCAAGCCTCTTCAACGCGACTTGGACGATCTGTTTCAAGCTGTCATTCATTCCACCCTGAAAGACTCTTTTCGATGCTGGTTGGCAAGAAGAGACAACATCTCTTAACTTAAAAGTGTTTTTTTTTTGTTGTTGTAATTTCTGCTTTTAATCATTTGTGATGTATAGTCTTCGACTGGACCTCTACATAGTACTCCAGAACTCTACTTCTGTTATAGTGCTACCAGTCCTGTAGACGCTTATTGTACTGTATCGTTCGGTATATTACAATAAAGGACCTTCCATAGATAGATAGATAGATAGATAGATAGTTTGACCTACGCGAATGGTCTGGACTGGAGGGTTGACGAATACTTAGCGTACTGGCCATTGGCGAATTGTCTTGCCGGTATACGTATGCGAATTCGCAAATGGTCTAGCCCATTCGCAAACAGTCTAGCCCATTCGCAAACAGTCTAGATTCGCATTTGGTCCGTATCAGTGTCACAAGGCTAACGCGCGCAAGCTAATAACGCACGCTAATCATGAGTGACGGCAGTTTTGTCGTGATTGGTACTGCAAAGGAAGTACCTGAAACGGTAGAGGAGGAGATAGCAAGACGGAAAAAGAATGAGTATGCAAACCAGGTGGTTAAGGACAAACAGGGTCGAAGACGATTTCATGGCGCTTTTACTGGAGGATTTTCAGCAGGATTTTTCAATACTGTGGGAACTAAAGAAGGTGAAATGGAATGACGGTTTTGAATGTTTATTTGTCTGTTTGTCTTTGGCAATAAAACTGAATACGTCTAGTCAATAGAGATAGTGCGTGCGGGGCGGGAAGTAGGCGTTCCCTATAGTACCCGTATTTGCCACCATTTTAGGGGGCAAGCTTCCGTCTTCGGCAGGTATCTCTCTTTGCGACGGCGGCTTGTACAACATTTCAAGGACGTTCGACTGTGTGTTAGATAGTACAGCGATAGTATACTAATTCCAAAAGATTTAAAGCAAATTTTATCGGTGAATTTGCGAGTTTGACGTGATTTCTTAGTCTGATGGTTGAGTGCGATAAAGCTAATTCTTAGAATAGAGATTATGGAACAGAAGTCTAAAAGCCTCTCCGTCGAATCGCAAAAGCGATACGAGGAGAAAGTTGTAACTGCGAGCCTAAAACAGATGCAACGGGGGCTCAACTGTGGACGGAGGAGCCAGAAGTCATTCCCGACGTGAATTGGAGTGACATGATGTTGTTTAGGATTGTATGCTGTTAGGTGTACTAGACCTTCTCTTGAGACGAACCAATCTCTCTCTACTGGAAGTGCTTGTAGCAACATAACTCATCCTTGCAGATGGTACCCAGTCAGGGTTAGTTGAGTCATACACAAAGGATGGCTTTCCTAGAATCGTTCAGAGTAGCATAGATTACTCTTTTATTATAGAACATACTAGAAATGACAGCTCTACCAGACAGAAAGTGCTCAGAGCAAACACGCGAATGCTGCGACGGCTTCCAGTCCTTTCTGTTTAGGCTGGAGATCCACGCTGCCCGTCGTCTGTTGCTCAGATGATGCGTTTCAGGTCCCTGACTGGTTAGTATAGCCGTATAGAATAAAAACGTAAGTTGCTGCCCTGACTTCTACGATTGTGGCAGCCGCAAACGCAGCAAGTATAATCTATGCTAATACGCTTGCCCCCTAAGATGGCAACTTCTGGGATATCATGTGATTGTGACGTCAAACGCACTATCTCTATTACTTTGTACTAGTTGTACGGTATCGGTATCCTTAGGCGCCTCGCATTCGTGAGTAACACGTCCAACTGAGTTTTCAGATCGTCTACTGAAACGTCGAGTCCTAGCTAGACAATACGTATTTGTTGAAACCCTAGCTGTCATGGAAGTAAACATGCAAACTTCCTAGTAGTTTAGATTACGTACATAGGCCTGGTATAGGTAGTCGTCGTTTTGCGATCCTGATCAAGACAATTGAAATGTACAGTCTAGGTATGGACTCGGTTCCGTTGTAGCAACAGTGGTATGGTATTGACTGACATAGAAATTGATATCAGCAAACATTGACTATCAACAGATGCAGCACAGTGTAGTAAAGGATTGATTGTAGGGGACGTGTGAATAGTTGACTGTAGGTGGCATTCAAGTCCTGAAGGTGTTTCTTGGTTGTCACGTACACACAGTCCCTAGCTATAATACAAAAGGATGGGGCGATGAAAGTTCATGAAGCATTTTCTTCGCAGTTTGGTCACTTGCAGGAATCGTCTTAGACTCATCTGTAGTCGGACACAGAAATGATTTTTTAAGGTAGGTCCTATCATGAAACGTGGTCGTGGGGAGGAGAAATTTGAGATTTGTGTGTACACACACACACACACACACACATACACACACACACACACACACACACACACACACACACACACACACACACACACACACACACACACCAAAAGCTCGATGGAGACCCATATAGGACCATGCCCATTTCTATTGTGCGACTCGGATTAGAATCCTCGCTACGCTCGGCAACAATACTATTGTATTGCAAAGGCAAGAACACGTCTGACTTTACCTCTAGAGGTGTTGTTACCGTTTCCTCTATTGCAATATGGTACTACATGTTCTCAATCATTTACCAGACCCTGTAAGACGCTACCTCTTCCTGAGTGTGACTTATCATTGCATGGTTGCTGTAACAGACTGGCTTATACCTGTTTACACAAGCACTTGTAAGCGGGCCAGCCCGTGCTGGCTTGGTTTCTGCGGTCCGTGTAAACGTGGCCTGAGCTAGCCAGACCAGCATGGGCTGGCTCGGGTCAAGTACAGCATGTAAATGCATAGCGTGCTGGCAAACGAGCCACGCATGCTCATTTTAAAAATGGCGTGGAGAGAGAAGGAGACTCTGTGTCTTATCCAATTGTGGGGCGACCAAGATGAGCAAGAAATTTAGCTTTTGAACTTCATTCCTACAACAGTCGCTTGGCAATAGACCTACGTCTTATCTAAATAGTACGACATCTCGTATATGTCCTGCACATTTCTCGATGTGACTGTTGTAAAGCCATAGAGAAAAAATGCAAGCAGGTTGGCTTCTGTCCATTGGAAACGTGAGCTAACACAAGCTATGTCAATCTCAAGTAACTAACGCACGTTAATGACACACATTGGCTGGCTTCTACAGAGTGTGTCGTGTAAACGCGGGCTGGGATACTGGGCTGGCTCGGATCGCTTTGCGTGCTCTTGT